>NC_047055.1:121587862-121704445 GCF_011762595.2 Tursiops truncatus | reverse complement strand
GCCACTGCGCAAGTCCCCATATTTCCTTGTGGCTGGATTTTCTTACATGTACGAGAAAACAATACTTGTTGTCAGTTGACGAACTGATGCTTGTTGAGTGTAAACTGTTTCCCACATGTGATGACTGCCCCTGGGAGATCTTAGGACAGGGGTTGGCAAACAGCGGCCTACAAGCTGAATCCCGCTGGCCACCTGTTTTTATACAGCCTGCAAGATAAGAATGGGATTTTCATTTTTAAATGGTTGAAAAAGAATCAAAAGAAGAGTAGTATTTCATGAAAGTTATATGGATTTCAAGTCTCAGTGTCCATAGATAAAGTTTTATTGGAGCACGGCCACAATCGTGCAATTAGTTATTGTCTTTGGCTGCTTTTGCGCTATAAGGACAAAGTTGAGTCTCTGGACAGAGGCCATGTGGCCCGCAAAACTGGAAATATTTACTGTCTGGCTCTTTACAGAAAACGTTTGCTGACCTCTGATCTTAGGAGAATACAGGGTCTATTCAAGGTAACTATTAGTCACTGGGGGTGGGGTAGATGGGGGCTGGGATGGGGGACACAGGATAAGAAGACCCCAGCGGGAAGTTTAACCAACTAGAGAGAAGGGGCTCAGAAAGATAAAACCCAGCGGGGGACCCTTTAGTCAAGGAAACCTAAATAGAGACTTCTCTCCTCCCCCTGAAAGGCTGCTGCATCTAACTGTCATAAGACAAGCAGGGAAAGTTAGATTAGATTATTTAAACAACATGCCAATTAAAACTACAGTTGAGGGATTTCCCTGGTGGTCCAGTGGTAAAGAATCCGCCTTATAATGCAGGGGACGTGGGTTCGATCCCTGGTCGGGGAACTACGATCCCACATGCTGCGGGGCAACTAAGCCTGCACGCCACAAATACTGAGCCGTCGCGCCTCAACTAGACCCCGTGTGCCCTGAGCCTGCGCGCCACAGCTAGAGAGAGAAAAACCCACGTGCCACAACTAGAGAGAAGCCCGTGCACTGCAATGAAAGATCCCTCACGCCTCAACACAGATCCTGCGTGCCAGAACGAAGACCCGACGCAGCCAAAATAAAATAAATAAATAAATAAATAATGAATAAATCTTAAAAAAAAAAAGACTACAGTCGACCCTTGGGCAACTTGGGTTTGAACTGCATGGGTCCGCTGGATTTATTTCAGTAGTAAATACCACAGCACAGAACTGTGGATACGGAAGAACTGTGGGTACAGAGGGCTGACTATAAGTTATATGCAGATTTTTGACTTTCTGGTGGGTGGGCACCCCTAACCCCTGTGTTGTTCAAGGGTCAACTGTACTTTATAATAAGAAGACAGGAAAATAAGCACTTTTAGAACGATTTTCATTAAAAATACACAGTTAATTCTGGGGATCTAATGTACAGCATTATGATTATAGCTAATAGCACTGTATTGTATACTTGAAAATTGCTAAGAGAGTAGATCTTAAATGTTCTCACCACAAAAAAGAAATGGTAATTATATGATGTCACGGAGGTGTCAGCTAACCCTACTGTGGTAATCAGATTATTGCAATATATAAGTGTATCAAAATTAGCATGTTTGTGCACCTTAAATTTACACAGTGTTATATGTCAGTTATATCTGAATAATACTGGAAAAAAATACACAATTAAGAAGCTAAGGTTCAAAGGTACAAAACGTTTTAGTTCCTGAAGAATTCGGGTATGGGACTCTCATTCTTTTGTGCTCCTAGGTAAATGAGGCTCCCCTCCCCCCATCTGTGCTTTATGAACTTGTGTGGGTTTTTTTTGTTTTTTGGTTTTTTTTTTTTGCTGTACGCGGGCCTCTCACTGTTGTGGCCTCTCCCGTTGCGGAGCACAGGCTCCGGACGCACAGGCTCAGTGGCCATGGTTCACGGGCCCAGCCGCTCCGCGGCATGTGGGATCTTCCCGGACCGGGGCACGAACCCGTGTCCCCTGCATCGGCAGGCGGACTCTCAACCACTGCGCCACCAGGGAAGCCCACTTGTGTGTTTTTTAAAGGCCAGTTACAGGAGTTGTGCATGTGCACATATGTACCTGCTCAGAGCTGCTCTCTACCTGTCCCTACAGACTTGGAGACACAGAAAGACCCCATGGGACTGGTGTCACAGGGAAAGCCCTTCATTAACCTGCTCCCCTTCAGAGGAAACCGAGAGGTGCTCAAACCCCATTCCACTGTACCATTCCAGGCAACACAGTGCACAGAATGAAATTGGTAGGACTCCGTTTATGTAGCATTCCTGAAATAAGAAAACTATAGGTAGAGGATGGATCAGTGGTTGCCAAGGATTACGGATGGGGACAGGGGTGGGTATGGCTGTAAAAGAGTGGCATGAGGGAGGCTTGTAGTGGTGGACCGTTTCTGTATCTAGAAGCTACACACGTGATAAAATGGCATGGAACTACACACACACACACACACACACACACACACACACACACAGCGGAAGCACGTGAACTCTGAACAAGCTGTGTGGATTGTTTCAGTGTTGGTTACCTGGTTTGGGGTTGTACTGTATTTATGCAGGATAGGACCTTGGGGGAAACTGGGTGAAGGGTGCATGGAACCTCCCTGTACATTTCTTTGCAACTTTCTGTGAATCTATAATTATTTTAAAATGTTAAAAAGGAAATTGGAAAATGAAGGAATCAAGCAGAGATCTAGTTATTCATAGGTTTTTTTTAAATTTTAACTACCTCCTTCCTTTAACTCACTTATTTACATTTTATTCTGCTTTTTCTGTACAGTACCTAGCACATAGCAGGTTCTCAATAAACGTTTGTTTCATGTAATTGTGCCTGTAGAAACAGGTTTTATTTACTCATAATGATAACCTTGTATTTCTGTATTTCACTTTCTTATATATTCTAGCGTTCTCAAGAGCAGTGCCTTCTTGCCAACTGTCAGAGCCCCTGTCTTGTTGGAGTGGCCACCCTTGTCTTGACTCAGGGAATGTGACCCTCTCAGCAGCTCCTGGTGAAGTCTTGATGGCTCTAAGCCAGTGGTTCTCAACTAGGGGTAATTGCCCCCCCCCCCCGCCCCAGGGGGCACTTGGCAATGTCTGGAGACATTTTTGATTGTCACAACTGGAGGTGGGTATGGGGTGCTACTTGCATCTAGTGGGTAGAGTCCAGGAACGCTGCCAGATATTCTGCAAAGCACAGGATGGCCCCTACCACAACAAAGAATAATCCAGCCCCGAATGTCAGTAGTACCTCAGGTGGCCCTAAGCCAGTCATAGAGCAGCTAGGCCTGCGGTTGGCGGAGGCAGGAGCACGTGACCCAGAGCTGTCCAGCGAGCTGTGAGGGGAGGTCTGAGACAGGCATGGTTGAGCAGAAGGCTCCTTGTTCCCATAGACCTACATAGAAGTAACTCCCGCCAGTTAATGTCGTGTCTCCACCTAAACCTGGAGCTGGGCGGCCAAGTTGCTGCCGTGAAAACCAGCAGGGAGCTGCTGAGAAACCGAAGGTGGTGGAGTGGAAAGGCTGCATCTTTGTTAAGGTGGGTGGGTAGACAGAAGGTTCTGGAGCTGCCTGCCTGCAGCAGCTTTTCATATGTGAAATGTAAAATAGCAAAGTCTCCTTATCTTTTAAAGCCAGTTGAATTGGGGTTTCTGTTACTTGCAGCCGGCAAAGACATCCTCACTTCTGTGTCTTTATCCCCTGTTGCCCTGTGTTCTCGCCACTGGCGTTCTTCTTGGAGGCATAAGCTGCCACTGAGCAGCTGTGCTGTCGTTTATTAAATATCCCTCTGTTTTCGACCATTTAGATTATCCCTGATCTGTATGATTATATAAGTACTGTAATTATTATGCTGCTAATGTGCAGTTATTTTCTCTGTCGTGTTTTGTTTTTTTTCCATATTTGCCTTAAGAGATCTAGGCATGGGATAAATGCAATCCAGTGGTTGTTGATTTGCTGGAATACACTGCTATTTTGGAGTGTTTTAGAATTACAGAAAGGTTGCAAAGATAGGATAGTTTTCCTCACTATTACTATTTTATATTAGCATAGTACACTTGTCAGAACTAAGAAGGCTACCTTGATACGTTACTATTAATCAAACTCCAGACGTTATTTGGATTTCACCAGTTTTTCTACTAATGTCTTTTTTACTACTACAGTGGTCTTTGGAACTGTTAAATTGTTGATGTTTATATGGTTGAATTCTAATATTTGTTTTTCCTTCATCTCTCTTTTGTGAGTATTCGTGTGTCCTTCATGCATTTGACAGACTTGGTAGACGTGCTCTGAGGCTGGGTCGAGTGCAGGGACTCTAAAGCACTGGGATCACTGGCCCCAGGAAATTGGACCCAAGGTAGAGGTTCTGACTTTGGAAACACGCGCAAGCACACAGAAGCTTGCATATGCTTTCAGGAGGATTGCAGACCTCTCGAAGCCCATCTCTGCTTCCTGGAATAACAGAGGCTTCCTTTGAGAAGGGCAGACGCCCCCAGAGGTGCCTGCCATGCACACTGTGCGTGTCATTGACATAAGGGATGCATGCTCATGTGTTTGCTATCACTAGCCCAGGTACATCATACAGCAGCCATTGTACAGTGTTTTGTGGAGAACCTTCCACATGCTTTCTCTAACTCTTCCCAGCCTCATACCCAACCCGGCATTAAACTGTGGTGTGCAGTCACTAGATATGAGCCCCAAGTACTGGATGGGTTTCACAGGAAAAGGGAGGTGATGGATGAACCTCAAAGACACTGTGCTAAGTGAAAGAAGCAAAAGACAACACGTTGTATGATTCGACTGATACACGATGTCCAGAAAAGCCAAATCCATAGAGGTAGAAAGTGGATTAGTGGTTGCCTAGGGCCGGGGGTAGGAAAGGGGAGTGACTGCTAATGGGTACCAAGGGTGTGATTGGGATGATGGAAATGTTCTAAAACTGGATTATGTGTTGCACAACTAAGTAAATTTACTAAAAATCATTGAAATTACACATAAAATGGGAAGATTTTATGGTTTGTAGATTATACCACAATAAAGTTGTTTTTAAAAGTCTTTTAAAGTGACTCTGTTTTTAAATTCAGGTGGTTGCCTTGTCTTGATAATTGGACAGACCAGGCTATGTAAATTAGACTTGGCAGCCTCTAACCGTGCAAAAGGCTTCTGGGCTTCTTAAAACGTTCATACAATTGCCAGGGACTTACCAAGAAGCCACACGTTAACATTGCCCAGGAGTTTGGCCAACTGTAAGGGGAGAGTACTACCATGTTACAACCTGGTAATCGTTACTAGGTTAAAAATATGGTTGGTTTCATGAAGGAAACTGCCTCTCATTCAGAGGAATTTATCTTATAGAACGACTTACTAGCACTGCTGTTTGTTTAGAAAAGTCGATGTGATATCTGATTACGTGGCAGCCTTTGGGGTAAAATGAAGTTTGTGGATAAAGGACCAATTGATACCTCGGACTTTCAATATCAGCATTTTTATCTTTCACACGTTTTTGAAAGAACCTCTTAAAATTGTATTATATGCTTTTTCTTTCTTTTTGGATATACTAAAATGTAACATTTTTGGGACTTCCCTGGTGGCGCAGTGGTTAAGAATCTGCCTGCCAATATAGGGGACACAGGTTCGAGCCCTGGTCCGGGAAGATCCCACATGCCACGGAGCAACGAAGCCTGTGTGCCTCAACTAGTGAGCCCGCGTGCCTAGAGCCCGTGCTCCACAACAAGAGAAGCCACAGCAGTGAGAAGCCCGTGCCCCACAACGAAGAGTAGCCCTTGCTTGCCGCAACTAGAGTAAGCCTGTGCACAGCAACGAAGACCCAACACAGCCAAAAATAATTAATTAATTAATTTTTAAAAAATGTAACATTTTCTTGATAGTTAAGGTTTGTATGAGTGAACATGGGCATTGGTATGTTCTTGGAATGTACCAGTAACCACAGGGGCCACCCGGATGTGGTTAGCCTTGATTTTAGGCATGGATGGTCTTGAGTCTGACTCGAGGCTCTGCTGTTTCACCTGTGCCCTAAGGCAGCATTTGGACTCTCTGAGCCTTGGTTTCCTCTTTTCAGAAAACGGGGACACTAAGGTCAATGTCTAGTGTAGTAGACACTCATATTTTCATTGTTCTTGTGGTTGTACAGAATAAATAGTCATTCAGCTTAGTGATTCTTCAAGGTCTTTTCTCTTCTACCTGTCAAATTTTCCTCCCTCCTTTATGTCACTTCTGCTTCTGAATTGCTTCCTTAGTTTCCTCCTACTTGTGTAGCACTGGAGACTCACCAGTGTAAAGAAGCAGTCAGAGTGCGTGGTGACTGTTTTTCCTCTCTGCTTAGAGCTGTTCTTTGCATTCCCTTGGTTTTGTGGCTGGGTACATGAAGTTGCTGGAAATGAAATGTTATGAACAGATTAGAGCAGAGCCATCATGCTTTTTGGGTAAAGGGCTAGATAGTAAATATTTTAGGTTTGGCGGGCCATAGGGTGTCTGTTGCAACTGCTCAACTCTGCTGTTGTAGCTCAGAAGCAGCCATAGGCAATACCTAAATGTGGATGTGCCTGCCTGTGTTCAATAAAAACCTATTTACAGAGACTGGAGGCGGGCTGGATTTGGCCTTTGGGACTTAGTTTGCTGACTTGTGATCGATGTCATGCTTGTTTGTGTGCTGTGTTAACACCACCAAAGCGTTTGCATCTTCAGCTTTCATTGTAGTTTGTATTAGCTAGGATGCAAATCTGAAAAAAACCCAAACATGTACAGAATTATTGATTTCCAGGTATGGATGTCATCGTGTTCCGGAATTTGGTATTTGTAGTACTTGGTGATGTTAGAGGTTTTACAAATTCACGTCACGTGATTAGACCTTGTTCCATAATTAATAGGCACTTAATACTGGACAGATATTAAGAATAAGAGAAGTTGATTCAGGGTCAAGATCTTCAGCTATATCGTCTTGGCTACCTTGTGCAATACCTACAAGACAGTTTTCATATGTGTATTAACAGCTTTTGGATGTACATTTAAAGGCACAGGTGAACTTACTTTTGGGTTGAAGTTAAGTTTACCCAAATCATTGTGCTGTTTGGTCTTGAAAGGGAGCTGTCAGAACGCATGTCTATACTGATGCCCCTGGAAAGCCCTCGCTCTTGCGGGGCTCGCATGTCAGTGGTGGGATATGGGAAAGTTGCTAAAACGGGGTTAGGAAGGTGGTGAAAGACGTTAAGTCACTTCAACAGTTAACTTAAAGATTTTCCTAGCAGCCAGTGCCCAAAGCTGTAAGAGAGATTCCCACCCCAGGCTCTCGGATTCCACTCCAACAGTGATTCTCAGCTAGGGGCGACATCTGGAGACTTTTGTTTTTCACAGCTTGTGGGGAGGGCTTGGTACTGGCATGTAGTGGCCTGTCAGCGTCATCCTGCCTCTGGGTCCTTGCGGGCTGGGGGAGTGCAGGGTTCTGCCAGCATCGGCACAAGGAAGCCGGGCCTTTTCCCTGGACTGTCCTCAGCTTTGCTGACGGGGCTGCGAGGAATGTCATGAACGGGAACCGCTGTGCAGCAGATGTGTTTCGTTTTTGTTATTTTAGCAGTTGAGCGGTGTGTTTAAAGAGTATATCTTTAGAGAAGATTTACACATACTTTTGGAATGCCCATACAATGTTGTAAAGTCTTGTTTTAGAAATGAATTTTTAATTATTATTATGACTAAAAGAAAAAAGTGAGTAGTTACTTCCTAATGGTTGGGTGGTTTGGGGTCTAAAATGATGAGGCTGGAGCCCACAGTGGCCAGCTCTACAGAGCTCTTTCATATTGTGACTTTTCCTCAGGAAAGGCACGTAGGCGACCTGGCAGTGCTCTGCTGGCTGTGGATAGACGGACTGCTTCAGGAAGCATCTCACATAAATCATTCTGTGATTGGTCCGGCCCAGGTCAACCCGCGATTGCCATCTCATTCACCTCAGCAAGACACCGGAAGCCAAACCGTCTCCCCTCCAATAGCATAAACCTCCAGGATGTCACCATGTAGATGGCATTTGACGAAAATGTCAAGGATTACCAAGAATAGCTTCTTGCATTTCCACGTACTTAAGGGAGAAGGACAGAGCACCATTTGCATTTCAAGTGCCACCTTGGTGGCCAGAACCAGTAATTCCCGTTTGAGCAACTCTCAGCTCTATCTTGGGGCTTTAGACATTCTTTCCATTTCGAAATAAGAACTCATGTACTTACTTTACCTTGAAAATTATTAATAGAATTCTTTTTCTTATGCCATTTATCACCTGGCTCCTTTAAAAATATGGATCACTATAAAGTTTTATGTAAACATGTAACTGATAAAATCCTTCTTTTTCCTGAGTCATTGTCAGCATCTCAGTTCTAAATCCAGTGCCAACTCAGTAAATATTTGGAATCCAAAGTCTGCATTTCCTTCAGCCGGGCTCACTTTTATTTTGTTATGTAAAGTAGAGAAACGTAGACTTTCTTTCCGTCTGTTTGGGGTGCTTCGTAGCCACTCTTTCATTGGTTGGAGTGGGTGGCATCCCTTTTTTTGCACCAGTGGAAATAACACCCTAGCATGTCATTTCGAGGAGGAGTGCTACCTTTCCCATTTTCAGTAAAACCATGTGGATTAATCCCAAGCAGGTTGTGGGGCAGGAGGAGGAACTAAGTTCTTCCTGGTTTTTCTGCCGTCCTGAGCTGCGAGGTTGGTGTGTGGCCTGCTCTCCAGACTTGTGGGTAGTTAAAGTCAACTTGGATTGCACGGGAGCTCCTCACTGATTGTGGACCAGAAAACGCAAGCAGGCCTTTGCGTCTTTCCTCTCTTTCCCATGATCTTTTTATGTTTCACTGGTGTTTGGTTGCTTTACCTCTCCCCCTGGAGTTAAAAGAGGTGCCTTGACCTATTCCAAATTACTAAAATAAGCAAAAATTGGGAAGTTTTCCGAGAAGCAAACCAATGACATAACGGTACCGCAGGCATACGAGTTACTGGAATTGGTTTTGTGAAACAGTTGGCTGGTACTGTTTGCAAAGCTGGGTTTTTTCCTCACCAAAAAGGTAGCCCTACGTAAAGTTAATTGTTCCCGTATTAAGTTCTTTTTTCCCCCCCTTGAAAGTAAAGGTGGAACAGAAGTGTGACCTTTAGGCCATTGTTCTTTTGATAATCAGGCCTTAGACTTACTGGAAAGATGGATCAAAGTCAGAACTTTCCAGAAGCAGGGAAAGGAAGGTGCTGGCGAGTGTTAATTGTAGCGCAGTTTGTTTATAAGGGAGCAAATGAATACTATGTACGGTGGTCCCTCCATGGTAACTCCTCCACTCCGGTGGAATTGTGCAATGACACAAAACGTCACCATCTCCAGTCAGGATTACTGAAGCCAGATTTCTTTCTTTTTTAAAAATATTTATTTATTTATTTTGGCTGCATTGGATCTTAGCTGCGGGATCTTTTAGTTGTGGCCTGCAGACTCCTTAGTTGTGGCATGTGGGATCTAGTTCCCTGACCAGGGATCAAACCCGGGCCCCCTGCACTGGGAGCATGGAGTCTTAGCCACTGGACCACCAGGGAGGTCCCTGAAGCCAGATTTCTGAAACACCTCCAGGAACCGTCACAGTGAACAGCATTGGAACATCAGAGGCTTGAAGCCACAGGCACCATGTCTGTTCCGAGGGGGGTCTTGCACCTCACACGCTCCCGCAAACATTGCAGCCTGAACGTGGGCCGTCAGCAGTCAGGCGGCCGGGTCCCTTCTGCCTGATGACATCTCTGACCACGGAGTGCCAGCCAGCTCAGAGTTACATCGTTCTTTCTTTTGTTGAGCTGGCCTGGGGGGGCAGCTTCAGTTTCACCTTTCCCTCTGGTCCTTGTCAGCTCTCGTTAGGGTCCGTTAACATTTGCCCTTATTTGGGTGTCCATAATGAGCACACCACAGTCCAGTGATGTTGAGGTCACCTCTCCAGTTTGTTTTGTGTTCATCTCTGCGGACTACACTCTGGGTCCGTCCATCATTTTGGGGGCGTGATTTTGAATCCACACACTGTCCTGGTTCCGTTGTTCTTGAGTGCCTCGTTGCCATGATTTTGTCATTATTTTCGTTTTTCTGAATGTTACACATCTATTTATGCTGTTTTAAAAGGCGTAGTTTTGGAACTTCCCTGGTGGCGCAGTGGTTAAGAATCCACCTGCCAATGCAGGGGACAAAGGTTTGAGCCCCGGTCCGGGAAGACCCCACATGCCACAGAGCAACTAAGTCCGTGCACCACAACTACTGAAGCCCACGCGCCTAGAACCCGTGTTCCACAACAAGAAAAGCCACCTCAATGAGAAGCCCGCGCACCGCAACGGAGAGTAGCCCCCGCTCGCTGCAACTAGAGAAAGGCCGCGCGCAGCGATGAAGACCCAACGCAGCCAAAAATAAATTAAAAAAAAAATTTCTAAAATGCATAGTTTTTTTCAGAGAGAGGGAGGGCAGCATGTCATACTCTTTACCCATGATGAATATAGCATCAGGTAAAACCCTGAGGTCTTAGCCACAGAAATGCTCTCGGTTTTATACTAATTTAAGGTGGTATATATATGTATATCTCCCCCCCAAGGAGATTCTGATCAGCAGGGCCCAGGAAGCCCCCTGATATCCATTTTCTTCCCATTTTTAAAGATTGAGGTGAAATTCACATAACATGAAATTAACCACTAACCATTTTAAATGGTTAATTCAGTGGCATTTAGTACATTCACAGTGTTGTGCAACCACTGCCTCTGTCTAGTTCCAAGATATTTCCATCAGCGAAAAGAAAACCTTATACCCATTAAGCAGTCACTCCCCATTCCTCCCTCTTTCCAGCCCCAGGCAACCACTGATCTGCTTTCTGTCTCTCTGGTTTGCTGATTCTGGACATTTCTCGTAAATAGAATCATAGAATGTATGGTCTTTTGTGTATAGCATAATGTTTTAAGGCTCACCCATGTGGTGGCACGTATCAGGACTTCATTCCTTTTCAGGGCTGAATCCCATTTCATTGTACGGATAGAGCACATTGTGTTTATCCCTTCCTTTGTTGATGGGCATTTGGGTTGTTTCCAACTTTTGGCTCTTGTGAGGAGGGCTGCTGTGACACGCATGTACAAGTGTCTGTTTGAGTATCTGCTTTCAGTATTCTTGGGTATATACCTAGGAGTGGAATTGTTGGGTTATATGGTAATTTGATGTTTCACTTTTTGAGGAACCATCAAACTGTTTTTTTCCACAGCAGCTGTACCATTTTACATCCTCACTAGCAATGCATGAGGGTTAGTTTCTCCACATCCTTACCAACACTTGTTATTTTCTGTTGTTGTTTGTCTGTTTGCTTTTTTGAAAAAACGACCATCCTCGTGGGTGTGAAGTGGTATCATTGTGGTTTTGGTGTGCATTTCCCTAATGGCTGATGATGTTAAGCCCCTTTCCATGTGCTTTTTGGCTGTCTGTATATCTTGGAGAGATATCTGTTCAATTCCTTTGCCCATTTTTTCATTGGGTTGTTTGCCTTTTTGTTGTTGAATTTTAGGAGTTATTTATATATAACGAATACTGGACCCTTGTCAGGTATATGATTTGCAACTGGTGTCCGTTTTTGAGAAGTTCTCCTGGTGAGTTCAATTAGCAACCAAGCTCAGGAACCACTGATCTGGACCAGTGATTCTTGGGGCTTCCTGCAAAACACCTGGGAAGCTTTCTGAAAACAAACAAACGCAGCCCCTTGGCCCCTAACCATGGGGTTCTGGTAAGCCCCCTTTCCCCCACAAACAAACAACTACCTGGTGAAGCAGTAGTTTAGCTAAGGTGACTGACGACCTGACTGAATGGTTAGGTGTCATCAAAACAGAGAATCCAGCAGCTCCATAAAGCATCAGCCAGCATCAGCTCCCTGCTCCCCTTTCTCCAGAATGTTCTGTGCAGAGCATCACGCTCACTCACAGGATGGCCTGGCCTCCCTGGAGTACCACCAAGACTTGCCATGTCGTCAGGCCTCTCAGGAGGTGACATGTCATCTGCCTGTTTCTCCTGTGCCCATGGTAAGGGCACCTCAGCATTCGTGTGTAAAATGCTGAGCCGTGCGCTTACTGTTTCGTTTTGGTTTCTTCTGATGGAGAGAGCACGATTGGTGCTTGCGTGCGGTGTTTCCGCTTTAATCACGGTAATGTGGAATGTTGCGGTTTTCCACTCTGAAGAAAGTATCGTCAGTCTGTTGTCCCCCTACCTCATGACCCTAATTCCAAAGGAGGCTGAGGGCTTGGCTCAAAACTGAGAAGGTGGGATGGTCGTGGGATGGTTGGTGGAGCTTTCTAGTCGAAGTTCTCATCTGATAGGAGGCTGGGCATGGGGGCAGGGCAGGACGTGCTCCCTAGGGCTCTCTGTGTCATAGGAGTCTCTTCTTCCGCTGACCTGGCATTGTTTCCCACAGCATCCTGCATCACCCTGGTGGGTCCCTTCTCGCCCCTGGCTTCCCAGGGGCCGAGGCCCTGCCGTGTTCTTCCTTCCTGCACCTTCTGCTGCATTCCGCCCCCTGGCCTCCCCCGCCCATGTCTCCAGCTGGTCGAAAGTGACTTACTTCCATACACACTTTGGCAACAGCGTAGGGACTCCTAAGAACAGGTTTTGATGGGCAGAAAAGCAGAAGAAAAAGGTCACCTCAGAGGGATTCAGTTCCATAGAAGTGCGCATGTTTTATTAAATTCCAAGTTAGGGCACGTGGTATATTTTGCTGCGCAGTATTTATAGGATCATTTTACTTAAGTGCCGCATCACATTCACCCTTAGAAAAAGGCAAAGGAAAGTCTGTTTCGAATAATCTCCTGGTCAGCTGTATGTCTCATGCTTAGCACGTGCTCTGTGTACCAGTTTTAAAAATTGATGACTGTTTTAGAACCACCGTCTCCCTCTGAAAGAGGAGAAACTGACCGTGGGATGAGCGTGGCATTTTGCTCTTTACCACATGCAGAAGCATATCGTCGTGAAATGTTTTTAGTGCATGTATTTGGCTGGCAGTTTTCCGTTCTCTCCTCTTTCCCAGACTGTACACTGTCTGGGGCCTGCCCTCATCCCTCGTGTTTCCCAGATCTTTTCTTGCACTTGCCGAGTGGCAATGCCATCACCCACCCCTGGGCTGAATAAATAATTATTTGATTAGAGTTCTAAAGGTATTTTAAATATTCTAGGTGGAATTCTCAGTTTGAAAAGCAGATGCTGCTTAAAGTAGCTGATCCTGTGCTTCCCGTATATAGTTCCTGACTCCTCTCACCTCCCATCTTCCCTCTCTGTGGAGGTGACCCCGCCCCCCAGGAGCCGGATGACTATTTACCTGTGAGAGCTTCACTTATACGAGTTGGCTCAAGCCAGACTTCAAGTTATAATTACCTAAAGAGCATTTAAATCTACTACTGCTCGTGCTCCCCCACAAATCAATGAGGTCCAGCTTCCGGGGTGAACCCACACGTCCCTGCTGATTCTCCTTGCAGCCAGTGTGGAAACCCACTGTCATATGCACCCCATCTTGTTCACGGTAATGAATGAATATTTGTTGATGATTTCAATCTCATCATAAAACTCGGGCACATGAGCCTTGACGTGAGAAACCAGAAACACTGAGGTTTGTAAAGGGGAACGAAAGGTCGAATAGCTAGCTCTAAATGCCGTTGTGTTATTGCTTTGGAGCAGTGACGGGGCCTCAGGGTTTGATGTTCTGCTGAACCTAAAAATCACACATGTTTATGTTGCATCGCTTCCTACTCTGAGCTTCCATCGCTCTCTGTGTGCCCCTCCCATTGAGGGAGTTTGTCAGGTAGTGGCTGTTTGTTATTTATTTGCTCCCTGGCTGAGCTGAATTCCTGGAGGTTAACTCCTGGCACTTGGCATCTCAAATAGCTTTCCTGTAGTGAGTATTGAAACAAATGAATAGCCCTTTACAAATTTCTTAGAGCTTCTCCTAGGGTGGGGTCCCCAAGCTCTCTTATCCTTAGCCAAGATTACCTGCCTGCAACCAAGAGCATCGTTTATACCAAGCCTCGTGCCTAGCTCTGCGTGGCAGGAGCTCCCTGTGCGTTCCGTCTGTTGGCTGGGCCATGCTCCAGGAAGGGTTTGCCCACCTCTGCACCTCACCTTGGCGTGGTGACTACAGCCTCAAACACCCACCGGCGCTGGGCCCCCAACCAAACTGCCAGATGTCAGAGGTCACAGGGAGTGGTGGGGACTGGGGCATGCTAGTGAGTGGCCCTTCCTAAGGGGATGGCCCTCATCAGCTTTAGCCGTTTTTGTCTTTGGCGACTCTTATCCCCATGTGCCAGCTCTTCCTATTTCTAAGGGAGTTGGAAATTCAGGTATTTGAAATGAAATCTGCTGAGGTTAAATGTTGGAAATCCACTGGGGTTTTGGTAGAATATCTGAGGGCCGACACTGCAAACCGGATAGAACACAGCTGCAGGCTGAGTTGGCCCTGGGACGGCCTTGGAGTCACGTGCTTCCAGCTCTCACTGTCTGGTTTGCCCTTCTTCTAGACAGAGAGAAGCAGGAATCCGGGGAGAATTCAGTGATGGCCGCACTTGTGCGATGGGATCATGGGGAGAGGAGAGGAGAGGAGGCCGCTTTGGGTTCTGGGTAAACGCTCTCTCATACAAAATGGCTTATTTTCTTCGTATAGACATCCCACAGTCCCCTCCAGCTCTCTACCTACAGTTACTGTTGTGTTTGAGTGTTTTCTGTATCTAGTCTTTTTTCTTTTTGTAAGTAAAGAAACCAAAATGCGGTGATATATCAAGTAATTTTATAGCCACCCTTTCTCCCTGACCAGTAACCAAAGCCCTTCCAAGTTATTCCAGTGTCTTATTAAACACACTTTAAACATTATCCCAGGTAGACCTCACAAGGAGGAGAGTTCTGTTTTGCTGTTTGCTCCCTTGCCCGCAGTGCCTGAGCAGAGCCTGGCGTGTGGTAGGTCCTCAGGGACTAACTATTACATGATTGTTGGTGGGCAGTAATTTATTGGGTCCCATCCTTATTGTTGGCCATTTGGCTTGTTTCCTTTTTCCTGTTATTGTACCTAGTACTGGGATGCCCCTCTTTATACATTAAGCTCTTCACCTGTTTTAGATCATTTTTCATAGGTGTTGCTGTTGGCATTTGGGCTTGGGTGATTCTTCATGGTGGGCTGTCCTGTGCACTGTAGGGTGTTTAGCAGCATCCCTGGCCTCCACTTACCAGACTCAGTAGCACCTCCCCTCCACCCTTGTGACAACCAAAAATGGCTCCAGACACTGCTAGGTGTCCCCGGGAGGCACAGTGGCCCTTGGTTGAGAACCACTGTACTAGTGGGATTAGTGAACCAAAGTGTCAATGTATTTTAAGATTTTAAACCTTAAAATACATGCTGCTCGGAGAAAATACTTCAGTGAGCTGCTGTCCGCTGCCTCTCTCTACCCCATTTCACCCAGCCTCCTTCCCCTGGGAGATCAGCATCCTCCCACTTCCCTGTGACTCTGGAGCAGTGCCGTCCAGTAGAACATTCCGTGATGATGGACATGGTCCATGTCTGCCCTGTCCAGTATGGCAACCACTAGCCACATACATTTCTTGAGTACTTGAAATGTGGCTAGTGCAGCTGAAGAATGAACGTTTAATTTAATTTTAATTAATTTAACTTTAAATAGCCACATGTGACTAGTGGCTTCCTCAGTGGACAGTGCAGGAAAGCCCCTCTGTGTGGCACCCCCAAATCACCCACCCTTTCTCAAAGTGGCCCTGATGAGAATCAGCTCAATAGCAAGTTTTGAAGTGACTTCTCCTTGGTTGGAGTTTGGTTACTGTTGAGTTCAGCTCCTTCTTTTGTTACCTTCCAGCATCCCAGTTAGTGAGGAAAGCAACCTAAGGAAATAAAGCCTAATTGAGATATGAAGGAACTGGGCTGCCCTCTGGCCCTCTAAGCCTGCCTGGAATGTGTTTGCCTATAAATCCTAAGGGGCCTGATTTGGGAATTCTGACTTGCAGGAGAGACCCAATAGGAGGATGGAGTTTTCCCTTAACTCAATCCGTTTGCTTCCTACTTTTCTAGAAGTTTCTTCCCCACTGGCCTATATAGATGAATTCTTCACCTCTTTATCCCTCCCTTTCGCCCTCCATCCTTCTGTCCATCCTTCATCCATCCCTCTGTCCACCTGTCCATCCCTCCATTCTTTTGTTCATCCTTCATCCATCCCTCTGTATATCTTCCCTCCTCCCTCCCTCCTCCCTTCCTCCTCCCTCCCCTCTCCCTCCCTCCCTCTGTCCCTTCCTCCCTCCGTCCCTCCATCCCTCCCTTCCTCCCTCCGTCCCTCCCTTCCTCCCTCCGTCCCTCCCTTCCTCCCTCCGTCCCTCCCTCCCTTCCTTCCTTCCTTCCTTCCTTTCTTCCTTCCATTGACCCATCTACTGATCCAACTGTTTATCCGTCTATCCATCCCTTCATCAATCCCTTTGTCCATCCTTCAGTCCATGCATCCCTTCCTCCATCCATCCTTCTCTCTGTCATTCTTCCCTCCATCCTTCCAGCTGTCCCTGTCACTCCATCCCTCCTTCCATCCATCTGATCTCAGTGCACTCCTGCTGTAGGGTCAGGGTCTGTGCCAGGTACTGGGGAGGCAAGACCTCTAGGATCCTTGACTTCGTGATGTGCACAGACTAGTTGGGGCGTCTGAAGGCACTTGCCCTTCGATGAAGATTCAGAGCAGAGTCTTGGGAGCAGGATTGCCTGGGCTCGCGGTGAGGTAGCCTCTGCAGGGAAAGGGGGCTGTGGACGCTTAGAGTGAGAAGATGAGTCAAGGTCACTTCAGGGTTGAGAGCACTGGGCTGGTTTGGGGGAGGATAACAAAGACAGAAGGCCTGCGTCATTGCGGTCTCATTCTCTGCGATTGGGTTGCTGGGCCATGGTGTCCCAAAGCCGGACAGGCAGAGCCCTTTAGTCTTCCTTGGTTTCTGGTCCTGGGAAGAACGCCTTCCTTCACTTGTGTCCCCTGTGCCATCATGAAGCAGACCCCAGGCACATGAGGGGAGCAGTGTTCCAGCGATCGAGGGGCCAGTCCCATTTACCGTAACGGTGCTCTTTGGTGACAGTTCTGAGCTCTGCCCAGGTGGGCTCAGGCGCTGAGCGCTGGTGGCTTGGTCTTGGGGATGTGCACCGACAAGTTTGACAGAACAGATGTATTTCAGAAAAATCGCAGGTTACTTGTTCTAGGTGTTGCTTTCCGTTTTGGACACAGCAGCCAGCGGTCCTGCCCAGCCCAACGACCCCTGCTCCCCCGGCCAGGGCTCCGGGGGGCGCGTGCAGCAGCTGTTGGTGTCCCTGTCAGCAGGGCTGAGGGGACGGTCCCACGGGCCTCCTGGTGGTGGGAGGGACCTCGGGAGAGGGCTGGAGCGTGGGTTCTGAGAGAATGAGCTGGAGCCCAGCCCGCGGCCGTTCTGGGGGCCTGCACGCGCGTTTCAGTGAGGGCACTTGAGAGGCTCGGTGTGGATGTTAATGGCCTTCTAGAGGCTTTAGGGTGCAGAAAGTTCAGCCAGAGTGGCGGGGGCATGCGAGGAAGGAGCCCTGGTGTTGGCGTGCAGATGCTGACTGCTCCGGCTTGTGGCCACGCGGTGGGGAATTTTGAGTCGCTGTTGTCACGCAGTGTACTTACTCAGCTCCTCCAGGTGGGAACCTGGCCTCTTTTCAGTTCTGAAGGAGAGTTTGGGGCTCACTCTTAAGCCACTTCAGGGGGCTGCCCAAGTATTGTTACCCACAGTCCTGCTCTGAGGATGTTTTAAACAATTTTTATGACTTGATATTGAGCAAAGTGACGGAGTCCCTGCGCCAGTGCCTGCAGTTTGGGGGGCAGCTTCCTACGTTACGGGACATCCTCACTCGAGCCAGTAACACCCAGCCTGCCTCGCTCGTGCCTGTGGTCCCCGCCCGAGCTGGCCCGGCAGGGAGGCTGCCGCAGAGGCAGCGATGACCCGTCCTGCCTCCTTGGAGAGTCTCAGGGGAGCCCTGCGTTGTAGAACCTTTACAGTGAGAATGAGTTTCCCGTTGGGCGGACCCATGTTAGTGCAGAGGTGCCTCCCAAGACCTTAAGCTCATCGCCTTCCTGATGTCACATAGAAGGGAACGCAGCAGGGTCCCTGAAATAGCAGAAGTGGTTACTCCTGTTACCCTTCCCAGAGTGTTCAGCTCAGGTGTCCCCTCGCCATCAGCACCGGCCTGGTGAGTGGCTTCACCGCGACTCAAGGACCTGCCCCCGTCACTGAGGCCCAGCGCTCCTCGGGCCTTGACCTTTCCCGCCCAGCCTCTGCTCCCCCTTCCTGCTGTCCACTTTCTCTGTAGCCCGAGGGACCTTCCTCCGAAACAGATCTGATGCCCGCGCGCCCGCCTCCATTCCTCAGGCCTCCCTGCCGGTTGCAAACTGCAGCCTTGCTCTTTGTCAGGCCGGCCGTGCCTTCAGGGGGTGGGGCGGGGGGAGAGGCTTCCTTTCGCCTCACCTGTTCTCACCCCCCCTGCGTGAGGCCTGGGCAGGTCCCCTGTCCTCCCTGGGCAGGTCAGAAGCGGCCTTGGTGCTCCTCTCTCTTGGGCCTTGAACCCACCGCCAGTGAAACCGGCCCTTCCTCCAGGAGCTGTGTGTGCTCTCTCCCTGGTGCCTCTTCCCCTGGGCAGGGAGCGTTGGGAACAGGGTTCCCGAAACTGGACTTCCCGGACAGGCAGCATTTCGTGTATATATGAGGGCAGCATTTTGGGTATATGTGTAAACATGTTTTTCTAGGGAGGAGATCGATGGCTTATCTCAGATTCCCAGAGAGATCCAAGACCTAAAAGAACCGCGAGCACTTGCCATTCCCTGCATCCTTTCCTGGCACGTTTCTTCATCAGAGCTTGATTGGTGTCTGAATGTCTTAGATGTTCAGGCATTTTCCCCTCTGCTTTTGTTCATGGATTCAGATGGCGATATATGCAAAGAGGCGTCTGTAAAGAATGGAATTCTCATGCCCAAAAGAAAACAGATTAAGTGACTGCTAAAAAGTGGTGTGTATGTCTGGGTTTTTTTTGGTGGGGGGAGGTAATTAATACAAAAAAGGGCGGGTGATAAAATCCTTTAGCTCTTACTCTTAGAAGCCTGGCACAGGACTTCTGCAACTGGGAGCAGTACGCAGGAGCGAGCTCGATCTCGGCAGTATTTGCGAAGCTGAAATTGAGATCACAGAGCCGAGTTCTGTGCCGTCTCTGCCGCTGTATGCCTGTGTGCCGCTTGGCTGAAGGGATGGCCAGACCGTTCTGGGTCGCCTCCCCCTGTGATGCCATTTCGAAAGAATGTTATTGTTGGGCCTCTTTGCTCTCCTTGGCCAGTGGTGTTTTCCTCTCGTATTTCAGTTGAACTTTCTTCTTCCGTCAATTGTTACTTTTTCTTTTTTTTCTTTTCCGAATCCTTCCTTAAAACCTCCTCTTTTAATTTTTAAATATCCCTTCCTGTCTGTGATATTCAGTAGTAAATTAAGAACCAAATTTTTATAACACTGTATTTTATTCTTAAAGGAGTATTTTAAGTCTCTCTTCTATTGTTTTGGCCATACTAAAAATAAGAAGATGGCCATTAACTTCCCAAACTGTACTCTTCTCTGAGTAATCATCATTAGCAATTTGTCAGGAGAGTAAGGAGGATAAAAATTATTTAAAAGCGGAATGTGGTGCGTATATGAGTATCCTTATAACAGTAATACAGCATCTTTATTTCCGCTCTTTTCCTCAGGGATGGTGGTTCCTGCCTCACTGGCAGGAACCCTTTCATTTTTGCCTGGAATCCCTCCTCCGAGCTCGATGGGAGTGCAGAGAGCCACTGGTGACCCGAGCAGGCTTCTCCCCCCGGTCTTGCCACTTCTTAGGTGCCTGTCCCTGAGCTCAGTTTCCTCCTTAGGTAAAGTGGGGGTGGTTATGAGGGACCCACCTTTTTAAAATTGTCGTGCTGATTAAAGAAGTTTCTCCCGTCCCTCTGAGCACAATGCGGGCTTTGCCTGGGGGGTCTGGCGGCTGTGACTGCACACGTTCAGCAGGGTCTGCAAAACCTACAGGTGGTAGGCGGCAGCCCTGTGCACTAAACACGGTGGTTCCTGTGTGACTGGATGCAGCCACCTACAGGTATATCCTGCCTGGAGCGTTGCCTTGCCAATTACTGCTCCGGAAAGTAGGAGACCATTCTGTATCACATGTGCAATGGAAAGAAAAGTGTCATGACATAGTATGTACGTTCTACCCTTGTGAGGTATGATGTGCTCCAGTATTTTCTTTTTAAACCAAAACACTGATTGGGACCTACTCCATCAATTTCACTGCTCACTAATGGGCTGTGGCTGTAGCATGAGAGCGTGACATAGAGTAACGTGACAGATGAATACAGAGGATTGGGAATGATGGTTTAGAGAATGTTTCAATGTGTCCAGCTATTTGGAAGACGTCCAAGACATTGATCAGCCATGACTTAGAATTTGTGGATCAACATCGCCAGATGTGTGTAACAGTTTGACGTGAGTGAGATGACAGTCACCTACGTCCTTGGATTTTTTTTTCTTCTCCCCAGTTTTTCATATGACTTGGAGTCCTGACATTGTTTCTTCCTACTGTAAATGAAGTACTTATTAGGAATCGCAATGTGTGTGTATTTTTTTAACACAGATTTTAGTAAGGTGTAATTTACATCCCACAAAACTCACCATTTTAGTGTAGTTAAATGAGTTTTAGTAACTGTATGCAGCTGGACCACCATCACCAGGATGTTCGGTTTTAGAACATTTCCATCTGCCGTCCCCCACTTTCCCACTCTGGTCCCTGATAGCCACTGATCTGCTGGTCTGCTTTCTGCCTGTGTATTTTGGAATGCCTGCTTTTCTGGTTCCTCTTTGTAAAAGGCGGGTTCCGGAAGTCACACTGTCCTGGGAGTTGTTGTTTCTCCACCCACCCGTGCTGAGAACCGCATCGGCTGGGGTTCTCCCTGGTGGCTAGTCGGCCTGGTCGGGAGCCCAGGGAGGAGGAGCCATTGGGGTCCATCGGGAGGGGCTAGGTTCTGAGGGCTGCTCTGTGCATGCTTGGGTGGGCGCGGGGACTTGGAGGGCAGCTGCGGAGTATTGGAAGGCCCAGAGCCGACTCTGGGTCTCCTTGTGAGGGCCCTCCAGCCTGCACTGGCTCTCCTTCCTTAGCGCTGTGCATCCAGGATGCCATTCGTAATGCGACAAGCCTGCCTTTCCTATGGCGCTGGTAAACAGATCTCGAGCACCTGTTCCTCCGGTCCCCGAAGAGGAAGCGATGCATCCGTCACACAGCAGCCCACTTTCTTGGATCCAGTCTCTCAAGCCTCAGATCTGCACACCTGCTCATGAGCGTATTCTGTCGAGGCAGAGACGTGTGAGAACAGCTCTAGAACCGCCGTGGACATGGATTTGGTGGCAGGCTCCATTCGCCCTTAATCGGGTCTTGTCTGTGACTCACCCTGTGTGTGCAGCTGAGCACCTACTGGGGTGCGCCCTGGAGCTCTGTGGGGGCAGGTCAGAGCGGGAGGAGATGCCATTCTTGCCCAGAAGGAACAAATGCTACGGGAGATGCGATGTGAACAAATAACCACCTTCTACTTAGAGTTTTAATAACGGTCCCAGGAGGAGAGAGAAAGTGCTGAGGCTGGCCCAAGAAAGGACAGCTTACTTCCTGCTGGGGTGGGCTGGGTCTGGACAGGAGGAATCTGGGCCAAATCTTGGAAGACGCATCAAGATTTGAACAGGAAGGGGGCGGGAGGGAAGCATGGGAAAGGGAGAGAACGCTCCAAGTTTGGGAATAGCTGTTCCGCGGGGCTTGCTGGGAAGGCGGATGGGCAGCCAGGGGCGGAGGGAAGGGAAACAGTTCCCTGCAGGATGTTTTGTGGTCTTAGAAACCTGACTCTTTCCAGATCCCCACCAGGGACTTGTAGAAGACGGTGTCTCAGGCTGGATGTTTCTTAAGTGGTCTCAGTCTCAGCCCGTGGACTTTGCCGTGGTCCTTCGTAGAATCAGACTGTCAGAGAACGAGTTGAGGTCCCGGAGCTGTGCTGTCCAGCGCGGTAGCCACAGCCAGATGGGCAACTGGGCGCTTGAGATATGCGAGCCCAGCAGGAAGTGAGCTCACAGCGTAAGACACACACCGGCTTTCAGAGACTTCATACCAAAAAAGGATGTCAAATATCTCATTTATAATTTTTATAATCATTACATGTCAAGTTGATAGTATTTTGGATGTACTGTGTTAAATAGAAAATATTATTAAAATAATCTCACCTGTTTATTTTTACCCTTTTAAATGTGGCTACTAGAAAAATTTTTTAAATTAATTAATTAATTTTTGGCTGCGTTGGGTCTTCGTTGCTGCACGCCGGCTTTTTTTAGTTGCCACGAGCGGGGGCTACTCTTCATTGCGGTGCGCGGGCTTCTCACATTCTGGTGGCTTCTCTTGTTGCAGAGCACGGGCTCTAGGGCGTAGGCTTCAGTAGTTGTGGCACGTGGGCTCAGTAGTTGTAGCTCGCAGGCTCTAGAGCGCAGGCTCAGTAGTTGTGGCACATGGGCTTAGTTGCTCTGCGCCATGTGGGATCTTCCTGGACCAGGGCTCGAACCCGTGTCCCCTGCATGGGCAGGCGGATTCTCAACCACTGCGCCACCAGGGAAGCCCTAGAAATTTTTTAGTTAAGTATGTGGTCCTCACTGTAAATATTTCTATTGGACAGCACTGCCCTAGAGAATTCTTTTTACTAACTGGGCTGAAGTTTGTCTTTATTTTAGTCTAAGTTGTATCATTAGAGCCTATATTTGAGGTGAACAAAGTGTTTTCACTTATCTCAGGATTGTGCACTTGATGGGCTTGATGAGAAATTCTTTTTCTGTCATTTTCAAGGTGGATGACCGTCCTGGGTGAGGTGCTCAGGCAGGTGACTGCGATCGGCTGCCCCTCTGGCTGTGATTTCCTTTGGGTGGTAGACTTGCATCTTGGCCTGTGGGCAGCTTGCTCAGCCCTGCATCCTAGCATCTCAATCCCAGGCTTTTAAACTGTGTTCCACTCGTACAGTATTATTCTGCTACATCAGAATAATACTGACATTCCCCCAGTTTTTAGAGGAAAAAACAGCATGGAAGGAAAATGCATGTTTATGGAGTATGTAATAAGTCCCCAAAACCTTGATATTGGTTACAGCCTTTTAGCCCTACCACCCCATAGTAAAGATGAGAAAACTGAGGCACAGCCAGACAGTCATTTGCCCAGGCTCACCCTCACTAGTAAGTGCTTATAGTTGCCTCAGTTGGAAGTTTTTCCTCCCATGATGTTTTTACAAGTTGTTGCAGTGTCTGTCCATTGTCAGCGTGACTCAACAAAACATACACTGTACGACTTTACACTTACTCGGTCACTAGCTCGTGGTCTTTTTCAGGCGTTGTGACTTCGGTTCACCAGTGTCTGAACCCGTGTGAGAACTGGTAGGATCGCTGTGAGGTGGAGCCCCCAGGAAGTTTGCTGGTCGTCTGAAACACCTACTAGATTGGTTTGCCTTTGGACACTTTATTCTTTGCTGGAGGAAAGAGCATCTTGCCAGAATCCCGCCCCTGTTCACCCTGGACTCTCCCTTCCTGGTGGAAAGGCCCACACTCAGGAAACCATAGTGTAGATGAGAAGTGGACTTTGTCGGTAGAGAATCAGAACAGAGGATGTGGGAGGTCTTCAGGGACATTTCATCACGCTCTGTGGCCTGCTGAACCACCTTTCTCCCTTACTAGAGTGTATCTGCCTAAGGAGAGCTGTTCGAGGGAGGAATGATCCCGTAGCACCTTGGCCTCCTAAGCCCTGTTTTTCTTACAATTTAGGCTTTGCAAGCTCAGTCAAATTCTAGTTTGCCCTCTTCCAGTTGTTCCTTGACTAGTAATTGGCTCCATTGTGGTTTTTATATGATATAAGTTTCTGAAATTGGCCTGATTAGTTTATCAAACAGGTTAATGAAGACCTGTTGTATGTGAGGGCTCTGGCTCTCTAAAAAGACGAATTAGAGAAACAGAATCCTTTTTCTCAAGGAACTCACAGACCAATAGGGGAGGCAGCCATATCAAATGATTACAGAGTGATAAGTGCTGTCACTTATTACAAAGTGTTAAGTGCGCAGGCTTCTCATTGCGGTGACTTCTCTTGTTGCGGAGCATGGGCTCTAGGCGCATGGGCTTCAGTAGTTGTGGCTCGCGGGCTCTAGAGCGCAGGCTCAGTAGTTGTGGCGCACGGGCTTAGTTGCTCCGCGGCATGTGGGATCTCCCCGGACCAGGGCTCGAACCCGTGTCCCCTGCATTGGCAGGCGGATTCTTAACCACTGCGTCACCAGGGAAGCACCCAGACTGATAATATGTAATTAAAAAAAAAAATTTCTAAGAAGACAGTCTTTTCACATGGAAACCACAAATGTAATTCAAGAACAATTCTAAGACTCAACACTGAAATCGGGTCACTCATGCTACAGTAATACACTGAAATGTCAATTGCAACGTTTAGACTGAGCTCTAGGTGTGATTACTCTTTACCCTAAATTCTAGAATTGAGACTAGATGACAATTGCCAAATCAAGTATATGCGTGTTCTATAAATAATAAATGTGATTATTTGAGTGACTTTTCAGGACTAACGTGGCAGGCTTGTGGTGTATTCATTGCTGTTTTAACTTTGCTGTTTTTGTGTAATTTCAGGGAGTTTAGGGACCCACTCCCTGCTAAGTGAGAACCCGGCTCTTGGGTGTCAGTGTGCCACCACTGGAGCTGGAGAAGCACTGGCACAGCAAACAGGGTGTAATTCACCACGTAAATAACCACAAACAGTCGGGCCTGTCCTGGTGGGCTCTGAGACTCGCTGTGAGCCATGCGTGCCAGAAAACGTGAGGGACTCATCATAATTTCTTGAGGATTGGTTTGGAATGAAATTGAGATGAATAGTATCCTAAGCGTATTCCTAAGGGAAATATAGAGATTATCTTGTTCTAGGAGACTGGAAAATGTAGTACAGGCACCATAGGATTACCCTGGCCTCCTTTTGGTAAAGAAAATGTGTTCAGAACCAGCGTTTACACATAGACACAGAGAACAGAGTACTGGTCACCAGAGGGGGAGGGGGTGGGGGGAAGGGCTAAATCAACGCATGTCAACTGTATGGTGATGGATGGAAACTAAATTTTTGGTGGTGAGCACGCTGTAGTGTATGCAGAAGCCGAAATATGTTGTACACAGGAAACATTGTTATAAACCAGTGTTACCTCAATTAAAAAAGAAGTCTCACCATTAGAAAGATTGTGTATCATCCAAATAAATTCATTTGCCTTCATGGATTGAACAAAAAGAATCGGTGCTCATGCTTTGCTCTCTTCTCTCTGCTCTCACCTTCTGCTGCCCACGTTTACTTTTCTGCAATTCAGGGCAGTCAGCGTCAGATATTCCAGCCCCCTGAGCGTGGCCGGGAGGGAGGACATGGCTTTTGAGGCACTGGGCCACCGCCGCCGGCTCCACCCGCTGTCAGCCCTGCAGTCTAAATAAAGGATCTTGCAACGGGGAGGTGATCCTGGATGATCTGGGTGGGCCCAGTGTAATCTCAAGGGTCTTTCTGAGTGGAAGAGGGAGAACCAGAGAGATGGCATCCTGAGAAAGACTCTACCAGCCGTGGCTGGCTTTGAAGATGCAAGAAGCTGCCGCGGATGCCGGTAGTCTATTACAGACGCTGGTTTTAGTTCACTGAAATCAATCGGACTTCTGATCTCCGGAGCTGTAAGATGACAAATGTGTTGTTTAACGCCACCAAGTTTGTGGCAATTTGTCACAGCAGCATGAGGAAACTAATAGTGTCTGAAGCAAGTCTGTTGGAGGTTGAGGGGGAAGCAGGAAGGGGAGTGGATGGAGCTGGTCTCCACGCTGTAACTGAAGAGGCTGCACCCAGCCAGCATGACCCCGTGAGGTTGGTCGGATCACCCCCATTTTTTTTTTAATGTTTATTTATTTATTTGGCTGCACCGGGTCTTAGTTGCGGCGTGCAGGATCTTTAGTTGTGGCCTGCATATGGGATCTAGTTCCCTGACCAGGGATTGAACCTGGACCCCCTGCATTGGGAGCGCGGAGTCTTAGCCCCTGGACCACCAGGGAAGTCCCCACCCCCATTTTAAAGATTAGGAAACTGAGGCAGGCCCAGAGAGAGAAGGAATGACTCATGCAAGGTTTCATGGAAGTAAATGGCTCTCTGGGAACTGTTGCTGGCTGAGATGGCCCAGTGCCACTTCTTAAAGAGCCCCGCAGGATGCAGCAGGCAAAAGGGAACAAAAAGAAGCCCGTGTCTGTGTCCTCCAGCATTCTCTCCCTTCTTGTGGACCAATTCTGGTAAGAACGGCCAGCAAACCATATTCATGTCCTCTGCTGAGGCCAAGAAGAGCCGTTTGTGAAGCGGGGAATCTACGGTGGGAAGATCTGTGCGGGGCGGTTGAGGGCAGGGAGAGCTGGCAGCTCCAGGTTGATGTCGCTCAGATAGGAGGAGACCAGTGAGAACTGGCCGCATGGGGGCCTTCATGTCCCACTGCAGAGCGGACTTTGCTGTGGGAGGACACTGGTGCCTGGCTTCTCAGCTCATTGCACACTTCCCCCACAGCCTGAAAATGCCGGGGAGCTGACGCTGCACGCCCTACCTGCTTGTTCTTTGAAAGTGAAGCACGCTCGTGCCATCCAGATTTGTCCCGAGCCCTTGAACAAATGCATTCAAGATATCCCCAGAGGGTGATGAGAAAGGCCATCTCACTTCACTGGTAGGAGTGTATGCTGATGCTAGAGCACCTTGGCAGTATACATCAGGTGTTTGCTGTGAGCTCATGTCCATGATTTACAAGAAGGAGCAGAAAATTGGAACATACCTAAATAGATGACTGGAGGTGTGCCTGGTAAAAAAGTTACGGTTTACTGCACATGACGGAAGGTTCTAAAATGATAAAAAGCGATGGTGACAGAGACTTAAAGGACATGAGGAAATACACAAATGAAAAAAATTAGTGTGTGAAATTGTATCTAGTATGATGTCAGCTGTGGAAAAATGTAGGAAAATAAGCTAAACCATGAATCCAGGGCTTCTGGATTTTAGGTGATTTTATTTCCTATGCTTTATACTTTACTGTATGAATTTTTTTACGTTGACTTCACAGTAAGGAGAAAAGACCTTCATATCCTTCAACCCCATAAATTTACTTCTGGGAATCTTCCAAAGAAAATAATTGTAAATACAGATTACGAGCTATATGCACAGAGATGTTCCTTTCGTCATAGTTTTTTAAATTGAGATGTAATTCACATATACTATAAAAATCACCATTTAAAGCATGCTGTTTACTAGTTTTTAGTATAATCACAAAGTTGTGCAACCATCATCCACTATCTAATTCCAGAACATTTCTATCACCCCCTAAAGGAAGGCTAACCCTTTAGCAATCACTCCCCATTCTCTCTTTATCTCCAACCCCTGACAACCACTGATCTACCCTCTGTCTCTATGAATTTGCCCGGTCTGGACATTTCTTGTAGATGGATGCATACAACATGTAGCCACTATGTCTGGCTTCTGTCACCCAGCACAGGGACTTCAAGGTCCAGCCATACTGTAGCACGTGCCAGTACTTCATTCTTTTTTTGTGGCTGAGTAATATTCCATTGTGTGGATAGACCATGTTTTATTTGTCCGTTCATCAGTTGATGGCCCTTAGTTGTTTTCGCCTTTTGGCTATGGTGAATAATGCTGCTGTGGACATATGTTTTCGTTTCTCTTAGGTATACACCTAGGTGTAGAATTACTGACCCACATGGAAACTGTGTTTAACTATATATTTGAGAAATTGCTGAACTGCTTTCCAAAGCAGCTCTCATGAATATTTACACTAGTGGAAATTAGGAAATAGTGTAGCTATCAATAGTGGGAAAGTGCTTAGGTAAAACATATTAATCCCCTTAATGAACTGTTTGTAAAAATGCAAGTTATTTATTCTTAGACCGGGTGCTGGGGGTTCAAAGGCAGCTGAGACAGGGTAATTGTTCTCAAGGAGCTTAATCTATTCAGTTGTTCCAGGTGATTTTTACAAATAATTTATAACAAGCGGGGACAGAATACTTAGGCTATAGTGTTAGGCCATCTTGAGTAATTTTTGGAGAGACTCAAGGTATGAATTATTAAGTAAACATGTTACAAACTTAAGTGGAAAAGGCAGGGGAGAAAATTGTGTATACTGTATGATCATGACTATGTCAGAAAAAGACGAATAAAGAGAACATATAGAAAAAAGATGGAGGAAGACACATCAAAATAGGAATAATGGTTGTTTTTGAGTGGTGGTGTGCATGGACACTTCTCTCCTATTTAGGTGTATTTCCTAAACTTTGTGTAATAGAAACAAAAATACCCTGGTGTCTGTGTGTGGTGATCGTAGGAAGGAGTTGGTGGGAAAAATCTAGCATTAAGTTTTTGGGGAGATGAGAACTCAAGAGCCTGGACTGGCATACCTGTGGGTGACAGGACAATACATTTAGATATCCTCGATGCTCTGATTGAAAATCATGCCCAAATTTGTCTGCATACAATGAAGTTACAGCTGTCTGGAAGTCTGGAGCGTGTGTCATCCTGATAAATAGGTGAATGAAGCAGAAGCGCAGCATAGATGTTTCACGGTGTGATGGATGAAGCCAGGGAGTGGGTGTTTCTCCCTGCTGTCAGCTGCTTCCTTTGCTGCCTTCTTCCTGCCCAAGGGCCCCCTGTCCTTGCCTTCTAGTTTACCACTTCTGTCTTTTGGGAGCTGGAAAACTTCTTCATTGAGCCTGTTCGAACTGCTGTCAAGTGAGTAAAAGGTCTCCAAGTGTGAGCCCTGTGGACAGAGGAGATGAACAGCAAGGACTTGATAACTTCTTCTCCTTGCTCGTGGTGCGAGCTGGACGCCGAGAGGCGTGACTTGTCATCTGCTTGCTTCAAAGTACTGATTCTGTGGATGATCATGCAAAGCCCATGCTCTGTTTAGAGAAGTGGAATCAGAGACATACGAATTCTATATCAGGCCAAAATAAAATTTGCCAAAATGGTAGATGTGTCAGTTTATTTTTAGAAGAAAGAGTATGGAAGTGTTATTTTACTTACTTGCGTTGTTTATTGGATAGAAAATTGAAAACTATGAACTTGAAATAGTTTTATAACAGTTGTGAGTTGTAAAGTAAATGAATTGGGCTCAGCAGCGCTAGAAGGTCAGGCTTCCCACATATGTATATATACTTTTTTTTTTTTCTGTGCGGTATGCGGGCCTCTCACTGTTGTGGCCTTTCCTGTTGTGGAGCACAGGCTCCGTACGCGCAGGCTCAGCGGCCATGGCTCATGGGCCCAGTCGCTCCGCGGCATGTGGGATCTTCCCGGACCGGGGCTCGAACCCGTGTCCCCTGCACTGGCAGGCGGATTCTTAACCACCGTGCCACCAGGGAAGCCATTCCCACCTATATTTGTCTACTAAATGAGATCATGTATGTCAGGATGCTTAGAATGTGCCCGTGCTTGGGCATCTTTCTCTAGGCTTATACGTGAATCTAGAATAGCAGAGTTGTGCTCAGGACTCAGTTTATCTTCAGGTAGCATTTGTTGTGGCTTGGCCCCATTCAGGACTTGAGTCACGCACAACAGCCTGCTGTTACCTGTTTGACTTGGAACCACGCCACCACCACACCATTCCTGACCCGTAAAGGAACTGTGCTGCAGACACTGGTGTTTGGGACTGGGACCGACACTATGCAGTAGGCTCATCTTGTGATGTTGTGGGGTTTTGAGCACATCGTATTTGAGAGATTTCCATGGTGTGTTTTACCTTCTGTATATGTATTTCTGTTTTGATATTGACTCTAACTTAAAACCATTGTGTTTAAAACGAAGATGAGTTCAATCAGTGCCGTTCTGATAGTGTTTATCAATTTCTAAAAGCTCCTGGGAGAGACAGAGCTTTGTTGTCGAACCAGTTTGGGGAAATAACATGTTCAAAATTCATACTTGTCTTGTGGGGCTTGGCATTGGTTGTGGTGTCTCACTTTCCTGGGGCCAGAGACTGGAACAGAGATGTGGGAAGACTGAGTTAGTGAAATTTAGGTTATCAGATTCCCATGCATACCAGTCAATGTGCATTTATAGACACAACTGAATAGATAGCTGCCTGGACTCAGACGATTATAGGGGCGGCTTGTTTTATGCCACAGCTGTCTTGTCAATCAGTGTGATCGTGGGGTGTAGGGGCGGGGGAGGTTCTACTTAAACCCATCTGGAAAACCTTTCCTTTATCTATCTGTGTCAAGCCAAGCTTTCCTTGATCAGATTTACTTCAAGGAGGATACTTTGCAGTTTCTGATTCCTTCTGTGTAAAGAATACAGGCAGTATTTAGTAGGCATCTCCTTGTATTGTTACCATGCTTGTTTGGCTTTTTGCCTTTGGTCAGTGGTTAACATTTAACTCCTTCACTTATTACCACTGGTAGATGAAACTTACAAATACATTTTAGATACATTTAAGCTGTAATGTACAGAAACTGAAAGTTGTGAGGGGGGAACATTTGTCAGGGAATGAGAACATAGGTGCTCTCCTGTTGTTGTGGCAGAGCGACATTCCATTGTCATCACCTCATTAAACATACAGCTTGGAAGAAGATGCTTGTTTTACCTGTTCTGTAACTGTCAATATCTGTTTTTGCTGGTATTTAAAGTTGCACTGTGGGATAGTAATGCTTTTAACTGTGAGTGTACTGATACTGTTACTGATGATTATTGAGGCAAAGCCAGTGAGTTAATTTTCCAACCAAATAGTTGGAGCAAAAGCAGTCAATTAGATAATAATTTTGTATTGAAACCGAATTCTACAGTCAGTTCAGCAAACTTACATGAAATTGACCTCACTTTCAAATTTGCTTTCATAATTTTATTTTGCAGGATAACAAAGCCATTGACCTTTGCCGACTGTGTTGGGGATGAACTTCCGTTAGGATGGGAAACTGTATATGATAAACAAATTGGAATTTATTACATGGACCACATAAATAGTAAGTACAGTGCCACACTTGAGTTGTTACATATGAATGACTTTCCATATTGATCCCCCGGTAGCTAGGAACTCTTTTTGTAGAGTGAAACAATTGTTACTCTCCAATGCAGCATTAAACTGGATTTTTATCAGTGTCATCAGAAGTGTTGATTAGCTGAGTTCTTCAAAAAGTGAAGCAGTTGTGTAGCTACCTGGCTTGTGTGTTGCTCAGGACTGCATGGAATATGTGGAATGCAGAATTTGAATACCTAAAAGAAGGAATAAATTTCCCAGGCAGTTTAGTAATAGAAATTTCTCTCAAAATGAGAAGGGTGTTTCTAGCAGAGTGAAGTTTACAAGTTCTTGGAACAATAAATGCCCAAGTGGTTACCTTAACTTCATTTTGTCTTATCCCTTTGATTTTAGCTTTAATATACCAAACATTTTGGAGCTTTGTGAAGGGAGAAAATGATGTAAAGACCACAGCTAAAATAATGGGTCCTTGACCATGCCAGCCTTCTTGGTAGACTTGTCGGGAGCGGTGGTTCTCATCTGGGGCTGGTTTTGCCTCCCAGGGACACATGGTAGTGTCTGGGGCATTTTTCATGGTCATGCCTGGGAGAGGTGCTCCCGGCATCTGGTGGGTGGAGGCCAGGGATGCTGCTCCCCCTCGTGCAGTGCCCAGGACGGCCCCCCGAAGAGGCTGAGCCGCCTGGAGTGTCCGTTGTGCCGAGCTGACGCGCTGCTTCCCGCCCTCCTTGCTCTCTGCCGCCTCCTCAGCCTTCCTCCGTCTGGGACCAGCTGGGGACCCATTTCTCTCTCAGATTCACATTTCTTCACTCCCCCCTTTTCGTTCTAGCTGCCTCGTGTTTCTGTCATCGTCATTACTACCGGGGATCCGAAGTTCCCCTTGGTGTGCTTTCTGTCCTTCAGTTTGTTGAGTGCGGGGGAGGCCGGGGGCGGGGTGCCCAGCATGTGAGTGACGAAGCTCCTTCCACGCTCAGTCCCACGGCTCCTCCTGTCCCCTTAGTGTGATCGACCCGAGCTGGTACCTTTAGGGCTGATTCCTGCATTGTCGCCTGCCGGCCGGCCTCTGAATTCAGCATTTGGAACTCTGAATGGCGAGGCGTCCTGGCTGGCTCCTGGGGCAGGGGAGTTTCCAATCCGTACCCTCAGCCTTCACGTGACTGCGGCTCTCACCCAGGGATTGGGCAGGGGGGTGAGTGCCGCCCTGGCCCTGCTGCCCTCCCCGGCGGTTATGCCAGTGGCAGGAGGGCTTCCGGGTGGGTCCGCCACCCTCCCTCTGGCCCGGCTGGCCCGGTGCCCCTGGGCTGCGTGCGGCCGGGCTGTCTGGCTCTTCTGGGCCACCTTCCCCGTGCTGTGGGCCTCTCTGGGCCCGGGCGGCAGTGCTGAACGGCACAGGCATCCGCCTTACACAACGTTTTTGGAAGCCGCCTACCTGCCGCCGAGGCCTCTAGCTCGTCTCTCGTAAACCCCAATTGCTCCTCCCTCTGTGTCCCCTTCTTTGCCGCTGGTGTGCCTTGCTGTCCTGCTGGCTGAGTCACAGCGAGTGTCACAGAGCACCTCTGTATGCTGGCCACTCTTGAGGCCCTGAGGACACAGGAAAGTGAGACCCAGGCTCCACCATGAGGATTCAACATGACATGCTGGACTTGGCCATGAACCCGAGAACCGAAGAATCACCACGGACTTTCTTCCGGCCCCCTTGAGTATAACGGGTGACCCAGCACCATGGGGAATGTGGCTGAAGACATCAGCTCCAGGGTCATACCACCTCCTCCCTCTGAGGCCTTCAGGGAACCCAACTCTTTTTTTTTCCCCAGGAACATAAAAGATTATTATTGTAACGATTAGTACATGGGCCAGAGGCCCCACTCCAGAAAGCTTGCTCCTGAGGCTCGGACTCTCGACAGCACAGCTTTACAGCTCTCTAAAGGCACAGGACCTGGGGAGCCAGATATTAAGTTGGAACCGTGCAGATTGACGGTGACGTGAGGGACCAGAGGGGCCCTACGCGGATCACCTGCAAGGTTCCCAAGACTCTCGGGTGCACTGGACAGAGTGCGAACGATGCCTGTCGGCCGGGGTGAGTCTCATGGCTGAATCAACGTCAGAGACATCCGGGCACTTATAACAGCTGTGACTCTGCCCGCACCCCCTCGGCCCACTGAATCTGGACTCTGGGGCTAGGTCAGGACCCCGATTTTTGTTGTCTTTGTTTTTTATTTCCCCATGGGAGCTTTTAAGGCCCAGGGAGGCTTTCTAGGAGGGGCCCTGGGGTAGCAGTGTGAAGCGGGGTAGGGGATGTTGCTGGGAGGGGGTTTAAAATGGAAGGACTTACTTGAAACATCCTAGCAGGTGCTGTGTGTGTATGGGGCAAAGATAACCTAAAATTTACATTTTTAACCATTTTGATGTGAGTTGCACAGAACGTAAAGTTCACTGTTTAAAAGTCTGCAGTTCAGTGGCAATTGGCGCATTCACAGTGTTGTCCAGCTTCCACTTTTATCTAGTTCCAGAACATTTCGTCACGCCAAGGTACAACCTTGTGCTTTAAAAAAGGCCATGTGTTAGAGAACCGGAGGCAGAGTTGGGAAGGTCACTTTGGTGAGCGCACGGAGGATGGCTTTTGGCGGGATGAGGCAGGCAGCCTGCGTGTTTTTGGAGAGAGAGTGAGGGTCTGATTGAAGTAAGGGGAGAAGGAGAGAAGGCGTACGTCGGCCACTGTGATACGCAGGGGCAGGAATTGCCAGTTGTGGATGACCCATGGAATACTCTGTGTGGGGAAAGGAGCGCACAAGTCCTCTGAGGGCGAGTCCCAGGCTGGCTCAGTGGGTAGATCCAGAGGAAGGCGCTACTCAGAGGGGCAGGCGGGAGACGCAGGCGCTCGTCAGTGTGGCTTCCTCTGCTTTGCTTTGGTTTGTGTAGTGAAAGGGCGCTGTGTGAGAATGAGTTCTGCTTTGGACGAATGACTCAGAATTACTTTGCGTTCGTCCAGGTGGAGATGCCTCTAGGAGGGAGGAGGAAGGAAAGGATGGGCGCTCAGGGGAGAGGTTGGAGCCGGAGGTGGGCGTGAGCCCTTAGGGGAGCTGCTAGAGTGAGAGAGCCAGAGCGGAAAACGGGGGATTTATGGGAAGTCCAGGAAGAATGCAGAAGGACGTCGTCTGGTGTGGGAGGTGGGAGAAGGGGAGCGAGCCAGTCACGGGGACAGCAGAGCCCACAGCAGCCTGGCTTGAAGAAGGCAGGGAGAGGAAGCTTGGACGTGTGTCTTAGTTTGACAGGGATGACCTCCTTTGGGTTCATGTCCACCAACATTTACTTAGAGTGCGAAAAGTTGCCTGGTACCGTCTTCCCCTCCATGGAGCTATTGCATGTCTACAGAGCTTTCTTCTCGTCCCAAGCGTGGATATGTAAATAGGAGGTGATCCGCACTCTGGGAGGTTCGTTATATAGACGCTTCCATAATGTACCTCCTGGTAGTTAATTAATTTTCTCATCGACTAGTCATATAACTGTATGATTATTGGTCAATGTAAAGATTTTACTTTGAAGTCCCTTATGTTCTTACCCTTTCAATTTCAGAGCTTACCCAGATTGAGGATCCCAGAGAGCAGTGGAGGCGGGAGCAGGAACGGATGCTGAAGGAGTATTTAATTGTAGCCCAGGAGGCCCTCAACGCCAAGAAAGAAATCTACCAGATTAAGCAGCAGCGTTTCGAGCTGGCCCAGGAGGAATACCAGCAGCTGCACAAGATGTGCGAGGATGACGGCCGCTCGTATGCCAGCTGTGAGTTCACCGTCCCCCGCGGTTAACACGCGTACTTCCAAAGCTGTCTGTCTGCTAGGCTTTTTGCAGTCACTGAGCTTGAGTCAGGCAAGACAGCTTCCTAAATTTTCTAATCGCAGATTGTTAGGTAGTCAGCCTTCCACACTGGAATCCGACAGTCATTCACTACCGCTCCTTCAGCAAATGTTGATCAAGTGTCCGCCTTGTGCCCAGGCACTGCAACACGGGGGAGCCCAAGAAAAGAGAGGCCCCTGCCCTCCTGGAGCTTCCATGCGGGTGGGGAAGGGAGAAAATAAACAAGCATGTTTCAGGTAGTGACACGAAACAGCCTCCTGGCTTCTGTTTGTCAGCGTGGAAAAGGGCTTCACCAGAGTTCTCTGCCGTTATTCCTGCTTGTCTGGGGTGGTCCCTGGGAAGGCCATACGATGGTTTTGTTGGTCCTGGATGGAAAGATTCAGGAGCCTCCACACATGTCAAGCCCCTGTCTCTTTGTAGCATACTTTCTTGGGCAAGACACTGAAGGTGGGGGAACTCAGTATAACGCGGGGAATCAGGGGAACTCTGTCTGCCCCTCAAGTGAGATGGGTGCACACTGACGTCTTCCAAAGGGGACCCCTCCGAGTTTTGGAGCCTGCTGGATGTGGCCTCCTGTTTCAGGAGGACTCAGCAGATGCTCAGGAATTGAAGGAATCAGGTCCAGTCGCAGAAGCCAAAGCCTCTGGTTACTGACCCAGTCAGTCACTTCCTGAGCCGGTCCCTTCCCGACAGAGTTGTCACGCTTAACCGCCCACTGCAGGTGCTTGTGGCCATGCCTGTCCCGCGTGCCGGTGAGCTTGGGGAGAGTGTATGAAGTCGGTACTGCTAGGTTTTATTGTATAAAAACCTAAGTCTGGTTGAGACATGAGGGACTTACTGTGACGTGACTGCCACGTTGCCAGGTATTTGGCTCTGGTGACACAGCTTTGAACGTTAAGGACGTGGTCAAAGCTTTATCCCGTTTTGCAGGTCAGAATGGAATTGAGGCCAAGGGGCCAAACATCTTTTTCACTGCAGCATACAAGCTGTGAAGAAGAGAGCAGTGGGGGTGGGCTTTGCCTCCTGTAGCAGGAATTGAGATGGCTGTGTCTCCATGTGCCATGAGAGAATGCAGGCTCAGGTATGATGGTACGTTGTGTCCAGGCTGCTTCATCTCTTGTTCTTCAGCTATTGATATGTACTAGGTTTTTTTCTTGTTTGTTCCTTTTTTTTTTTTTTTTTTTTTTTGCAGTACGTGGGCCTCTCACTGTTGCGGCCTCTCCCGTTGCGGAGCACAGGCTCCGGACGCGCAGGCTCGGCGGCCATGGCTCACGGGCCCAGCCGCTCCGCGGCATGTGGGATCTTCCCGGACCGGGGCACGAACCTGTGTCCCCTGCATCGGCAGGCGGACTCTCAACCACTGCACCACCGGGGAAGCCCTTGTTTGTTTCTTTTTAACTGTCCATCAGAATGTGATGGGTCAGCTCAGTGCTAGTTTTTAGAAAAGTCTGGTCTCTTCCTAGTTTTCTTTACTTGTAATGTCTTTCTCTGATTTTGGTATCAGGATAATACTGGCCTTACAGAATGAATTGGGACATGTTCCCTTCTCCCCAGGCTTTGGAAAGTTCATGTGGGATTGGTATTAATGCTTTCTTAACAGTTTGATAGAATTCACCAGAAAAGCCATCTGGACCTGGAGGTCTTTGTGGGAATGTTTGTAACTACAAATTCAATACCTCTAATAGATACAGGGCTAGTCAGATTTTCCTGTTTCTTCTTGAATCAGTTTTGGTATTTGTGTGCTTCAAGGAATTCGTCTCTTTCATCTAATCCAAAAATCAGTAAGCTTTTCTGTAAAGGATCAGATAGTGTTTTAGGCTCTGTAGGTCATATGATCTTAGACGCAGCTACTCAACCCTGTTGTTAGACTGCAAAAGCAGCCAGAGATGATACCTAAATGATGTGTGTGGCTTGTTCTGATAAAAGTATAAAAACAGTAACAAGCTGGATTTGGCCCACGGGGAATCTGCTGAACGCTGATCCAAGCTGTCAAGTTTATGAAGTTTTTTGTAGAATTCCTGCATGATTCTTTCAATGTCTGGACGCTGAGCTGGTGTCCTTTCTCGTATTTGTGATATTAATAATTTGTGTCTTAATCAGCACAGCTCAATGTTTATTGATTGTGCGTAGCATTACAGCGAACTGGCTTTTGGTTTTCTTTTTTTTTCCCCCAATTTCTTGTCTGTTTTCTATTTTATTGGTTTGTCCTCTTTATTATTTCCTTCTTTCTACTTAGTTTGGCTTTAATTTGTTCTTTTTCTACCTTCCTAAATTGGGAGCTTACACCATTGATTTCAGACCTCTCTTTTTTCTCACATAGCCTCTAAAGGTATAAATTCTCCTCTAAGTACTACTTTAACTGCATCCCACAAATTTTGGTATTTTCATTTTCAGTCAGTTCATAATATTTTCTCATTTTCTTTGAGATTTCTCTCTTGACCCATGGGTTTTTTAAAAAGTAAATTGTTGGCTTCCCTGGTGGCGCAGTGGTTGAGAGTCCGCCTGCCAATGCAGGGGACACGGGTTCGTGTCCCGGTCCGGGAGGATCTCACATGCCGCGTCCGGGAGGATCTCACATGCCGCGGAGCGGCTGGGCCCGTGAGCCATGGCCGCTGAGCCTGTGTATCCCTAGTCTGTGCTCTGCAATGGGAGAGGCCACAACAGTGAGACGCCCGCATACCGCAAAAAAAAAAAAAAAAAAAAAAAAGGTAAGTTGTTGGGGGAATTCCCTGGTGGTCCAGTAGTTAGGATTCCTCGATTTCACTGCTGAGGGCCCGGGTTCAGTCTCTGGTCGGGGAACTAAGATCCTGCAAGCCGAGTGGCATGGCCGAAAAAAAAGTAAGTTGTTGGAACTTTTTAAAGGTATCATGTTGTTGATTTCTAATTTAATTCCATTGTGGTCAGAGACTAGATGTATAAGATTTCGATCTTTTTATATCTATTCAGATGACTTTCGGGGCTCGGCATATGGTCTCTTTTAAGTGATCTCATGGACTTGGTGCCTCGAGGTCACACTTGGCTGAAGCATTGGCTTATAACTGTTTCTGAAAGCATATAGTTAGCGATTCTAAACCTTTCCAAAAGTTACTTGGTAGAAGTAGATTGAACCATATACAATTGTCATTTTTGTAGCTTAAAAAGGCCCAAATATTGGCAATTTCGTATGATTCAACCTAATAGAGTATTTCTTCCCAGTAGCCTGTAGGCACCTCATCTGTTCCATGGTCAGGTTTGGTTAGGTCTCCAAAGAGGCTTTCCAGTCAGTCTTTCTAAGATGGGAGAAGCACATATCAGAAAAACCTGGCAGGAAGTTTCTTGCCAGTCATTGAAAGGACAAACTTCATCAAGAGAAGGTGTGTCTTATGTACTGGTTACTGTACTGGTGCAGCCAGGACTTCAGTTGCAGTGAGTGTGGGGACTCGGGACTGGAGCCCTTGAGGATGCAAATATAGGAGGACCTAGTTGCAGCCTATCGGGTTCTATGCCCAGCCCGAGGGGAGGAGTCGCATAGCAATGTGGAGCCTAGAGGGTGAGGGCATCCAGAACTTATAGTCCTCTGGAGCTGGGACTTCCCTCAGCATTAGTTTTTGTATTTCCACGGGCTTTTCACTCCGTTGACATTTGGGCAAGTAGGGAATTGCACTCAATTTCATTCTTCCTGTGCTCCGTAGAATTTTATTAATGCCCAGTAAAAAAGAAACACTTGAGATGCTGTCTTTGAAATCATATATGAGGAAACCTTGAGTCAAGGAAGGTGATGACTCTGGGGTGTTGACTTGAGATCCTACCATGAGACTCCACTCCCCAACCCATGAGAGGTCCCTGCGTAGACACGATCTCTGCTTCTACTCGTGCAGGTGGCATTGGAGGCCAGCTTAGGCCATTTTCATGAAGGGCTGGAGATGCCAGTGGCTCTTGCTGGAGCCTGTCTCCTCAGGGAAAAAGACTACGAATGGAAGCTAGGAACTAATTCAAGCATTTTATCAAGTTGCTGCTATCCCTGCAGTTTTTGATCAAGCTCTTTCTTTTTTTTTTTTTTTGCGGTATGCGGGCCTCTCACTGTTGCGGCCTCTCCCGTCGTGGAGCACAGGCTCCGGACGCGCAGGCTCAGCGGCCATGGCTCACGGGCCCAGCCGCTCCGCGGCATGTGGGATCTTCCCGGACCGGGGCACGAACCCGTGTCCCCTGCATCAGCAGGAGGACTCTCAACCACTGCGCCACCAGGGAAGCCCGATCAGGCTCTTTCAATTTGCCATTTAACCTGAACTTCATTGAGGATAATTCTGTTAGCTATGACTCAAATGAACTATTTCTGGCCACAGGCTAAAGTTCAAGACAATGATCCTGGTGGCTTGTGCTCTAACAGATGTCTCCTACAGAGGTCCGGGCCCACATCAGGAGCTGCTGGTGGCAGGATCCATGGCACACCTGGGCTCCAGTTGGCCACCTGGGTCTGGCACAACCCAGGTCGCTCACCTTGTTAGTCATCTAAAGCAGGGCTCCTTGCTCGGGTACTGGGAACAACAGAGGGAGATTTGGACTTATTTCTCATTACTTCCTTCATTGACAGTGACTCCAAGTGAAAGGAAGCAACATCTAATGGGCTAGTGTTTTCCTGCATTGTTGTGATTGCAACATCGTGAAGTACTGTAACATGGTAATGTTATTTTCGGTGTACACACAGAAACAATATTGGGTAGGCTAAGTTACTTCTTGAAGGTTACATCCCTAGTAAACGGTAGACCTTGGATTTGAACCCAGATCTTTTTGTGTAGGTAGCCTTCAGTGCTGTGTAGTATTTCCGAGACATGGAAGAGTCAGCTCAGAAGAACTGATCGTGGCTTTGGAACAGGCTGCCCTCCCATTGTTCAAGTTACCTGGAAATAAGGACCCATTATAAATTGACAAGTCCGGCAATTTCACAACACTTGAAGGGGCACGTGGAAGGCAGAACGCCTTCTGCTTCTTGATTTTCTTGTGGCCCACTAAACTAGTCATTTAGTTTTCAACAGATATTTCCTTAGCGCCTGGTGTTGGGGACACGATTTATCCTGAATGGCTGATTGTAGGGGAAAATGAGGCAATAATTGTAAACAGCGGAATTCACTAGAAAGTCATTTCCAGTATTGGAGCAGAAGGGCATGGGGGAGGGCAAGGGGAGGGGAAGTGCTCTGTTCCACACCTTTCACAGATTTCCCCCTGAGTTATGGAAGTCGTCAGAATAAAACTCTGTTCATTGGAGAGGAAAGATTTTGTGTCAGTGTTGGGCCATCTGGTGCCTGAGAATATCCAAGCCTTAACTTTTTTGTCTCCGACCAAAACAACGTCATGCTTTGCTGGATTTGAGCACACATCCCCATGAGACTAAGACCCCAACTCTGCTTTAGTTCTGTTCGCTTATGAGCTAGCTGCCTTGGGCCCAGTCCTGTCCAATGCTCTGTAGAACCCTGGCATGGAACTCTTCACTACAAAGGACTCAGTCTCTAAGACGCACCCAGTACTTTCTCTGCAGCTCCATTTTGTAGAGTTTTCTCCTACTTTCTTCGCTGCAATATTTTCTTCTGTTTGCCTTCTTTTTAAACACTGAATACATTCGTTATTTCAGAAACTTTTTTTTCATTGTTCCTGAGAAACTCTGGCCTCCAGATGCGTTCAGATGAAGTATATGACCAGTTGCAGGACCTTTTAGAAGGAATTCTTGCTTGGGGTAAATTATAGTCTGAACCACAGGTCAGCGAATTTTGGCCCGCAGGCTGAATCCTGCCCACTGTGGGTGTTTTGTAAATAAACTTTTATTGGGACCTAGCAAGGTCCATTCACTTACCCATGGTCTGTAGCAGCTACAGTGGCAGAGTCGAGGAACTGCGACAGAGAGTGTATGGCCTACAGAGCCAGAAATATTTACTATTTGGTCCTTTGCAGAAGAATCTGCACCAGTGGTTCTCAACCCTGGCTGCACTGGAGGAATCTCCCGAAGGGCTTTTAAAAACTCTTCTGTCTGGGCCCCAGTGCCACCCCTAGAGATTTGGGTTTAATTGGCCTTGGCTGGGGCCAGACACTTTTTTTTTAAAGCTCCCCAGGGGATTCCCAGAGTTGAGATCTACTGATTGTGATCCTTTCTTCCAGCAGCAGGAGTATGACTTTGTTTGTTACCCTGGCTCCTGGGAGCTCCCAGAAGCCTACAGCCAAAGTCTCTTCGGGTGCCTGGGAAAGAGTCAGCCTTATCTCCGGTGAGAAAGCGCTGACCCGCCCTGCATTCCTGGCTCGGGGGGCTGGCTCGGGCGGTGGGGAAGCTTGACCTTATCAGTCCTCTGTCCGGCCCCGCATTCTTTCTGAGGCTCCAGGCCCATCCCACAAAGACTGTCTTCCCTTGTTTCCCTGGTGAAGGTTTCTCATCTCCTGCCTAGCTGAGGATAAGGGCCACAGTCCATCCATTCAGCCCTTCGTTTTCCTGCACGCAGGCATGTTGGAGCAGGCAGGAAAAAAATGGCTCACGCAGCATCTTCCCAGGTATTAGTTGGCAGGACGCAATCTCGAAGGTTGTCGCAGAGCACACATGTTTACCAGATCTCCTCGTCTGCCCTAGAGAGGGACTTCTTGGTTTGGATTTGGTGGGCCCTTGTGTTACTTCTGTAGGTTACCTCTCAGCGGGCTGGTTTGATTTTTTTGTTCCTTTGCTTCTGGTGCCTTTAAAAAAGAGGTCATGCCCTCTTTAGTTGGCCTCGCTTGTTTACAGGCATGCCTTGGTCGGCTCTGGTAATTAGTACCTGTCAGCAGGGAAACTGTCCAGGCTTGCCGTCCTCTGTGCCGGAGTCCTACTGGGCTCCCTCCAGCAGCTCGCTGCAGCGCCGATGCCTGGAAGGCGTACACCTGGTCCTAAGGAGCCGTCCGCCTGCCCAGAGGAGGTCTTTGGAGAAGGACTACCCTCTTTTAAAGCATGTCATCCGCCTAGGGCGATCTTGGGTTCTCACGGTCCAGAGGAGCCCTGTGTGTAAGAGGAGATGGACACAGAGGCAGACATGGACACATTTCCCCCTTTTAATAACCCATAAAATCGAAATCCAAAGTAATTACTGGGGTCTGCAGCATTTTGAGTGCTAAATAACACAGATTGAGTTCTCCTGTTGCGCACCGGGGAGCCGGAGGGCCATTTCTTTTTAATTTGGAAAAGCTAATGTGAGCCACAGGAGCCCAGGTTCTAGACAGAAGTCCCTCTTTGACTGATGGCAGAATGTAGGTCAACTCACTACACACTCAGCCTTCATTTCTAAAGTGGGGAAACGTAATCGCCATCTCTCACAAAGATTTTATGAGGATAGATGAAATAAATGCGACAGCTACCCTATAATAGCAAGGTATAGTAATTTACATTGGTGAGGTCCAGTTAAACTATAACCTTCCTATTATATCATCCAAAGCAATGCTCTATGCCTGAGCGACCTCCTTAAGCTGTTTAATAGCTCTGCCCACTCAAACTCTTCAAGTGAGAAGAAAGCTTCAGAGGTGAAAGTCTCCTATTTATCCTAAACCTTGAGATTGGAGACGTGTCTTAACAGAGGAAGATGTTTCTTTTTCTAAGTGTTGTGGTGTATGTGCCATTAAAAATGAGGTCCAGGGCTTCCCTGGTGGCGCAGTGGTTGAGAGTCCGCCTGCCGATGCAGGGGACACGGGTTCGTGCCCCGGTCCGGGAGGATCCCACATGCCGCGGAGCGGCTGGGCCCGTGAGCCGTGGCCGCTGAGCCTGCGTGTCCGGAGCCTGTGCTCCGCAACAGGAGAGGCCACAGCAGTGAGAGGCCCGCGTACCGCAAAAAAATAAAAAAATAAATAATGCGGTCCAGAGTCTTGAGCTTTTTCCTTGGACTCCACAAATGGGTTCCATTAGACTTACTGGCAGACATCAGGAACTGAGAATCTGTCTTTATAAACTGAATTATATCATTAGAAGATCTGCCAGTGTTTATCACTCTCCTTAGCATTTGAAGATAAAACGTACTCACTGTCTTAGGTACTTGAGTTGCCTTTTACCTCATTCCAGTCCTGGAATTTTATAGCTTTAGAGACCATGGCAAAGGTAACATGAGTGGTATCAATAAGTAAAACCTTTTACCATTTAGGATGTTTTCAGCTGTAAGTAGCAGAAAAGACTAACTCCCCTCGGCCTGGACAATAAGGCTGTCATTGTCACTTAGCAGCGTCCTCCAGGGGGTGGTGGGCCTCCCCATCGGTGGACTGGGCAGCTCAGTGATGTCGTGGTTTATCAGGACCCCCCTCCAGGACTGGTCCAGGCTGAGTGTCCTGGGGGAGAGGCGGATGCCCAAGTGCCTCAGGGCTCTGTTAGTTATGCAGGAGAACCGGGGGCAGGTTGCCACGTATCTGTCCATCTGTACCCACTACACCTCCAGCGTGCGCTTCAAGGCTCTTTGCTAATTTTCCCTATGAAACTGCACAGACAAAAAGAGTTTTGGCAACGATTTCAGATCATTGTTACTGATGTTTAACGTTGCGGTTAACTTCCCTGGACTTTGGTGGTGGGGTTACTTTCTACCCGGAATGGGAAAGATCCCAGGTGGTAACTGTTGGCATTGTCTTCCTCAGCTGCAAGGTGACAAGTGGCCCCACGTGGAAGGAGTCAGCAAGCCGTAGGTTTATTTGCATGTTGTCTGGGCCCCAGTGGAAGCCCCTTAAGCTCAGGCTTGGGAACCTTAAGTCCCAGGAGTTTAACGTGGAGATTTTATAGAAATAACTTCTGCCTCTTAAGGGCATTGTCTGAGGTGTTGCTTTCATGACTGGTCTTAAATGAGACCAAAGAGTCAGGCAAGATGGAGGTTCTAGGATTTGGAAATAAACATTCTTCGTCTTAGAAAGAATTCTATTTAAGAAACATTTTACTCTGTTTTTGAGAGATTAGAATTCTAAATATAAGAACATTTGAGATAAATTTGGCAAACAGCTCCTCCAGATATTTATTTCCAGTAGATTCTAGTAATTTGAAATTCTGACTGGGGCTTAGAATAGTAGATTTTCCATAGAACTGTATTTTTTAAAAAACAGGATATATCTGAACAGCTCAAATTAAGTTAGGATGTGGTTCTGTTTGCTGATGTGGTTCTATTTGAGGATATTAAATACTCTTGCTGTTTAAACCACTTGATGGCTTTCTAAAATAAATTTATTTATTTATTTTTGGCTGCGTTGAGTCTTCGTTGCTGCACGCGGGCTTTCTCTAGTTGCGGCGAGCAGGGACTACTCTTCATTGCGGTGTGCGGGCTTCTCATTGCGGTGGCTTCTCTTGCTGCGGAGCACAGGCTCTAGGCGCACGGGCTTCAGTAGTTGTGGTGAAAGGGCTTATTTGCTCTGAAGCATGTGGGATCTTCCCGGACCAGGGCTCGAACTCGTGTCCCCTGCCTTGGCAGGCGGATTCTTAACCACTGCGGCACCAGGGAAGCCCCACTTGATGGCTTTGAGTCAGCTTCTCCAATATGAAATCAGGAGATGATTATAAACTAGTTTCTAGATGTTGACATGTAAGTTACCTGAATGACAGCCTTTGGTACCCAGATCAAAGGAGTAAAAGAATGGATGCTGGCCCTGCTGATGGGTCTTCTGAGCAGGTGAAACTAATGAAAATGACCCGGAGGCAGATTACACCAGTGTGGGGTGACTCTCAGATGAAGAAAGAGGAGCCTCCACAACTCAGGAAGGGACAGGAACCACGTCACTGCAGCTCCAAGGCCTAAGAGAAAGGAGACAGAAGCATCAAGAAAAAGGGATGCAGAGAGGTGGATGGGGTGATAGAAATTAGAAATGGCGGAAATGGGAAGGAAATCCAAAAAAACGTGGATATATGTATGCGTATAGCTGATTCGTTTTGCTGTACAGTAGAAACTAACACAACCTTGTAAAGCAACTATACTCCAATAAAAATTAATTTAAAAAAAGAAAGAAAAAGAAAGAAAAAAAAGAGAAAGAAACAGCTGCAAGCTGCTCCAGTTGCTGAGACAGCAGAGAGGGCTTGGCTGCCTGTGCTTAGCACACAGCTGGGCGGCTGAGCGCGCCCCATTCAGCCCCAGGTGGTAGCCGTCTGCAGTCACGATGCTGTGTCTGTTAAAAGGCTTTAAGTCATGTGTGCTGCACCGCTGAAGAAAGCATTTATCTATGCAATGTGATTTAGCTAAACATCCCTCAAAAACAAGCTGCTTAGAATAACAGCTTTCGGGGAACCAAAAACATGGAAGAATAGCTTTTCCTCAAGCCTGCCAGATACTGATACGTGACTAGAAAGTTGTCTTTTTCATTTTACAAATCTTTGGGGTTTTTTTTTCTTTCTTATGTCAAAAATCGTTCATGTGGAGACTATAGATATGAAGAGAGTGAATACAAAATCTTTTGCAATGAAACCATTGAGAATAGCAGTCAACTTTTGGGTTCTTTTCTTCCAGTGACTTCCATGGGTGCATGCATTTTAAAAGGAAGTAAAAATGGGTTCATACTGTATGTACTGTTTACATAGTTAGAATAGTTTTCTATACCATAACTGTACCCCTCCCCCCGTGTATATATGGTTTTTAACCCTAGTAGTTTTGCAGTTGAAGTAAACAGAGTTTTGATTTACCTATAGCCATATATTTTATTATGTGGAATCACGTAGAAGGGCCTCATGCAAAAATCAAACATCAAGATTCAAGGTTGTAAGATGTTAATTCTTCAGGAGCCAGCGCCAACTTGGAAGTCTGAGACTGAGAATTAACTACTTAATATGGTGAATCAGAAGTTCCTATCTATGTGTATTTATTTACTTTAAAGGATCCATTATAAAATAAAATATTTTCCTTCTGTTTAGCCTTCTTTGGATATTCAACAAATACAAAGTACGACCCATACCAAATTAAAGCAGAAATAGCAAGTCGTCGGGATAGGGTGAGTAAAACGAATATTTTCACAACTAGAAGCCCCGTATGTCTTTTTATGTAACATCACTTATCATGGTTCATTTTATGGTGGCCAGTGTGTATAACACCCATATTTTAGTAAGATTTTCCATTTCATGAATTATTACCACATTTGGTTTTACTTTCCACTTTTTTTTTCCGATAGGAAGGGAAAAGTTTCATTTTAAAGCCTCAGCCCATCTAACAAAAAATCACCTGTATCCCTCAGTGTGTTTCATGGGGCTAGATTCACCCCCTGTTTGGAAAGATTTGGTGACATTGGGGCCCAACCTCAGAGGGCTGCTTCCCTGTATTAGTGGGCTGCCAGGCCTGTCCCTCAGCAGCTTTAGCATCTGCTGTTCTTCCCTGGTGGCTGTATTCCCAGGGAAATCTTGCCTACGATGGCGTTTGACCAGAAGGTACCGGTGCTCCCTGCCAGTGGTGCCGGGTTCTTGGTGTGCCACCGTGTTCCATCCCTTCAGCCCCTTGTCTTGGGTGTCTGGAAGCGGGGACGGGAGACATCTTAGAGGCCAAGCCTCCTGTCCTGGTGTCTCAGTCCCTAAACCAGAGTGTCTCTTTTAGTGCCGTGGTTCTCACATTCTAGTACACCAACGAAAAACACCTGGGGCATCAGTTCAAAGTGTGAGCTCCAGACACCCCCCGCCTCGCCCCCACGGAGTTTTAACAAGGCCTGGAGTGGGTCCTATCATCTCTTTAAATAAGCACTGCAGGCGACTGACTTCCAGGTAGTGGGAAGCCATGCTTTGAGCAACAGGGTTTCCTAGGTGGGATCTGTGGGTAGTAAGCAGAAGAGAGGATGAAAAAAGTATGACAAAGTTTGCTCATTGCAATGTGTAAATCAATACCTCGAAAAAGAAAATCATTGCTGGTTCCAGGGCTCCACGTGGTAGAAAGCTGTTCGTGACCCGGGCCTTTTGTGTCTAAGCGAGCCGGCCCCCCTGCCAGGGCTGTTTGATATGCCAGGGCTGTTTGATATGCCAGGGATGGAAGGCCATGGAGAGAATGGGTGACCCTGTGAATTGCAAGGTAGTCAGAAACTTAGATGACAATGCTAACAACTGTAGAAATCATTTTTCACAGCTTCTTTTTGTGGAAAAAAAAATGTAATTTGTCTTTAGCTTTCCAGATTAAAACGAGAGCTGACCCAGATGAAGCAAGAACTGCAGTACAAAGAAAAGGGGGTGGAGACCCTGCAAGAGTGAGTGGCCTGCAGTGACAGAGGGAGAGTTTCCCTGCGATTTCCTGTTTGGTGCCGGGACATGTGTCCTAAAGCTTCATGGGTGTTCACTTTTATGCTTTTATTTATGCTTATTATTTGCCAGTCCTAAGGATCAGATCTCTCTTTTCCCTGAAGATAGTTTGTTCTTGTTTCCTTGGGAAATAAGACCTTTATTTTATATTTACGCACATTCTTGATAGCTGTGCTGTCTGAAACACACATGGCTATTTACATTTGAATTCCTGTTTTGTTAGTTTTAATCTCTTAAAGTTTTTAATTCTAAAGTTTAAATTAATTGAAGTTAAATAAAATTAAAATTTTAGTTCCCAACCTCAGTAGCCACATCTGAAATGCTCAGTCACATGTGACTAGTGCAGGTTTTCTCCACCTCAGTGCTCGTGACATTTTGGACCAGATAACTGTTTGTGGTGGAGCTGTCCTGTGCACCAGAGGATGTTTAGCAGCACCCCTGGCCTTGACCCCCTAGATGCCAGTAGCACCCTCTTACCCAGTTGTGACAGCCAAAAATGTCTCCAGATATTGCCAAGTGTTTCCTGGAGGGCATGTTTGTCCCAAGCTGAGGACCACTGGGCTAGCTGGCCACTGCATCGGGCAGCACAGATGACATTTCCATCCTCACAGTACTTTCAGTTGGGCAGCCTGATCTATAGGTCTTCCTCCTATAAAATTGACATCTTTACAATTAGAACTTTATCCCTACTAAGAGTTTGGGGATGAAGTTCTTATCATTTGTGAGTTATATGAAGTGAGCAAATTCAATGAACAGGAGTTATTTTATAAATGGTGATATTGGTGGTCTGAAAGAATTAATTTTCCTAAGAAAGGGCATTGTATGCTTGTTGGTTCAAAGTATATTCCCTTTTGATTCAGAGCCTGGTTTCACTTGCTGAACTTGGGCTTGTGCTTCATACCTTCTGTGTTGACTCTTCTCATGTGTCAATGGGGACTGTCGTAGCTCGGTTGCTCTGACAAAATACTGTAGACTGAATGACTTAAAGAGCAGACATTTACTTCTCACAGTTCTGGAGGCTGGAAGTCTAAGGTCACGGCGCTGGCAAGTTCAATATCAGATGACTGCCTTTTTGCTGTGTCTTGACATGGTGCTGTTTTTGGGTGGGGGGCTCTGGTCTCTGGTGTCTCTTCTGTTTCTTTAAGGACACTAATCCCTTCATGGGGCCCCACCCTCATGACCTCATCTAAATCTAATCACCCCCAAAGGCCCCATTTCCAAATACCATCCTATTGGGGGTTAGGGCTAACCATATGAAGTTTGGGGGGCATGAACATTCAGTCCATAGCAGTGATCATTGGGCTAAATTGTCCAAGTGCAGCACCAGTGCCTGCTACATAGTCAGCCTTCAGCAAATGGCAGGAATCCACGTGGCTACGATTTCTTGGTAAATGTGGGCAGCGTGCCACTCTCTTGCATCCTGTGTGCAGACACAATGACAGTGTGTCAAATGTGATTGCAGTATTACTCTTTATAGGGAGGTTACACAGAATGTGTTTGACAAAGATAATGATCCCACCTCACATAAAGGGTAATTAACGGGCACGTCAAACCCTGTTGTTTAACATGAGGTTGACATTCACTTTGTTAATCACCCAGGATTAGTTTGGTTGATGATTCGTTTGTCCGCTTTTTATTAAGGACATATTATAGACACCAAGGGAGACACAATAGAAAGGTGAGCTGGGTCTTGCCTGGAGGGGCTTGACTTTTCTGGCCCTGAGACACTGCCATGCCCCCTGCAGGTCCCCCATGTGGCAGGGTTTGGTAAGCTGTCCACGTGCTTAGCATGAGCTGCAGGCTTTTAACCTTACAGTCAGCTTTTTGCTTTCTCTACCACTACCTGTAGCAGTGTGTGTGTGTGTGTGTGTGTGTGTGTGTGCGCGCGCGCGCGCGCGCGCGCGTGTGCACATTCTCTGGTGATTTGGATCTACAATGGGAGTTCCTTTAATTATCCCTAGTCAGTACAGCTTTTTATTTCTTTTTTTTTTTTTTTTGCATGCCAGAAAGTCTTTACTTTTAAATGATTTTCAGTACACCAAGTAGTAACATGTAGCAAGTTCTTGAATTCCATCATCTAGTAATTTTTTAAATTTATTTTTTATTGAAATTGATTTACAGTGTTGTGTTAATGACTGCTGTGCAGCAAAGTGACTCAGTTATACACATATGTACATTCTTTTTCATATTCTTTTCCATTGTGGTTTATCACAGGATATTGAATATAGTTCCCTGTGCTATATGGTAGGACTGTCATCTAGTAATTTTGATTAAGGGAAACTAAAAGCAGCCCAAACAATGATACTAGTATCCATTATTTTAACTCTTAGCCGGAAAGGACTATTTTAAGGCTGGCTGCTGCATCACATAGGTTACAAATAACTATGTACTACTTTTTCATAGATAAAGCCCCTGACCTTCAAGAAAGATTTAGGGAAAAAAAATTCATCTCTTTCTTTCTTAAGAAATTTTTTTTTTAACTACATCTAAGAAAGAAAAAGTCAGTATTGATATATATGCTGCTTGAGCGAAAAGGCATAGGAAAAAAGACAGTGTATACCCATTAAATTCCAAGAAATATGAGGTAAAAAGATAAAATCTTGGGACTTCCCTGATGGCACACTGGTTAAGAATCCACCTGCCAGTGCAGGGGACACAAGTTCGAACCCTGGTCTGGGAAGATCCCACATGCCGCGGAGCAACTAAACCCGCGTGCCACAGCTACTGAGCCTGCGCTCTAGAGCCCGCGAGCCACAACTACTGAAGCCCGTGCGCCGCAACTACTGAAGCCTGCGTGCCTAGAGCCTGTGCTCCGCAGCAAGAGAAGCCACCGCAATGAGAAGCCTGCGCACCGCAATGAAGAGTAGTCCCCGCTCACGACAACTAGAGAAAGCCTGCACACAGCAACGAAGACTGAACACAGCCAAAAATAAATAAATAAATTTTAAAAAGATAAAAATCTTTGGATAAGCCCTAAGTTTGTACAAAGAAGCTAGATTTGCTGTTCTGCAGAAAGTGAGGGGACCTACTATATAACATACAGAAACAATTTAATGACTTTTCGCAAGACTATGACTCAAGCCTTGCTAAAGCTTCATATTCCATGAAGGGATCGAAAATGCCAATCCATGCAACAACAGGTGGTTTTTTCTTCCTTTATCTGTTTTTGTGGTAGTTTTTGTGGATTTCTGGCTGGATGTCGCAGTCAAGGGCCAAGAGGTTATCCAGGAGTTCACCCCTGTTCTGCCGGAAGTAGGTCTGGAGGATGGTCATCTTCTCCTGGGGGTCCTCCACTTCAGTGCTGCAACTGCCATGGGACCCCAGAGCCGCGGCCCCCTCGGCCTTGAACTCCTTCTCCCTCTGCAGGCGGTACTGTTCACTGCCAGCCTGGGCTGCTGCTTGGCCTGCTTCAGCCTCCGGTTCTTTTCTTGTGGTCCTCGGCCACCTCCTTGGCGGCCCGCTTCTCGGCCTGGAGCAGCTGCTGGGTGCCCTGCGACCGACTGGCCACGGTGGCGGCGATTCCAAGGCGGCAGAGAGCGGCCTAAATCGGCTCGACCGTCCCCTCGGGTCAGTTGACCCAGCCGCCCAAGCAGTACAGCTTTTTAAAGAAGTTTTGCTTGAACAAATCAAGCTGCATTTTCAATATCGGCTACTGGGTTTGTTACTCTTTGTCCATCTGCCGTGGTGCTTCCCGGCGCGGCAATACCTGTTCTGTGATTTTATGCCGTGCAGCCCTGCCTGCCTCCAGATGCTCCCTTGCCTGCTGGGTGCTTCTCTGTGCACCGTGGCCGTGCCTTCCTGTGTCACTTCTGCTAAAGGGCTGGATCAGAAAAAAGCAGAAGCAAATCATTGAATTTGGCAGGTCTTCACAAGTTGCTTGGACTGTCCAGTTGAATTGGAGGTTGATTTCCTTCTGTCATTTGGCCACACTGTAGCTTTCTCTCTTCACCAGGGCGAATCAAGACTTCCCAGCGTCTCTAGATAATAGTGACTTTTCATGCTGGGCCTCATGCAGTTAATTTAGCTCTCACTCGCTGAAGCTCTGGTGCAGGTGATCGGGTTTCAGGGTGGTTCAGGAACACTGAGGTCACATGGGATCCCCGAGCCTCAGAGGAGAGCCCCGGCCGGCACCTTTCCCCACTGGCCCTGGCTTCTGTAGCAGGATTGCTGGGCCCAGTGCCTTTTCCTCTGCTTGGCCTCCATCACTCTGGCCACCTCCATTTCTTTATGTGAAGACAATGGTTATATTGCAACGTCAGCTTAAGACTGAACACTCTCAGAAATAAAAGATGTCAGGGCTCAGGTGACAGAGAAAACCCCTTCCCCTTAGCATTGCTAGGAAGTAAATTCATCTCTTGTAGTCAAGGTAATTTTAAGACTAGGAAAAGACGGCCTCAGTTGCTCCGGGTTTATTGGACGGGAAGCAGAAGCTGGCCTGGGAAGAGTTATAACTTTACACCTGCAGCCGGAGCGGAGTATGAGTTGTGCACTTGCAGAGAGAAGGGCCAGTGCTGTTTGATCTTCTTTCTGCTTTCCTTAGCAAGAATCCTTAGCGATGGGAAACATGCCCCCTGCCAAGGGGACGGTCCTCACTGCTGGATACCCACCCTCCCCAGTGGAGGCTGAGGGGTGGCCTGAGGGAAAGTTCTGGACCTGGCCTTGGTCCTGGGGGACCCAGCCCAGCTTTCCAGGTGGAGCTGCCTCTCGAGGCAGCTTCTAGTTGGTTGCTGTGTTGTCACTGCAAATGGTCGGTCACTCTATGCTGTGACACGAGCTCACGGGAAGGAGAGGAAACAAGGGTGCTTGTGCCGTGCTTAAAACGCTTTGCCAGTGAAAAGTAGACTGATACCTTCCTCTGAGTTACACAGGCCATGTGTGAGATGAAAACAGCCTCTTTATTTATCTGGTGTTGCAGATTGGCTCTTGTGTTTGGATCAAATCATGCAGACAGGTATTATTTATTGAGAAATTTGGAAAACCTCTGGTAAGCATCGATAATGTGATTACCCCACCCCTACTGTGAAATCCTAAGTCTGAGCACAGATAATACGTGAGCTGTTACATGTAAATGGGCTTCTCAGATATTATTTCCAACATCAATTTAAGGCAGAGACCCTAGATTTTCCTCCAGAAAATTTTCTGCTGTTCTTGCTTCCCAGAATAGCCCTTGTATTTTTTTCCAGAGCACCTCACCGAGAGTTTGGCTACTTATAACATTTTAAACTCGACTTGTTTATCTTGGTGAACTTTCCTGGCTAGCAAGGAAATCCATCATTATGCTTGGGTCCAAGTGAGGAAAAAAGAACCTTTTGTATTTTTTTTTAAGTCTATGTATGTTAATTTTTGTAGATGGGAGCTGGCCGTGAACACATTCTCTGGGTTAATGATAGAACGTGTGTGTGTGTGTATAATGTATATAAACTTTTAATGATGGAAAATGTCAAATATACACAAAAGTAGAGAGAATGGTATAAGGGAACCTTTCTGTACCCCTCACCCTGCTTCAACAACTAACCACACAATGGCCAGTCTTGTTTTGTCTGTCACACAGCCTCATCGCCCAAGCTCTTACCGCATTATTGAAGCAAATCCCAGAGTCATATTTCATCCATAAATGTCTCTCCTAAAGTAACGGACTCCTTTTGAAAACATAACTATAATACCTGTGCCACTTAGTAGCAATCTCTTAATGTTGTCCTTTCTCCAGCAAGTGTTCCCATCTCCCTGGTTTGTTTGGGTCCGGGTTCTGACAAGGTCCACACCGTACGTTTGATTAGTGTGTCTCTTAATCTCTACCCTCCTCTCCTTTTTTCTTTTTTCCTTCCTTTCTTCCTGCTGACATCTTATTTGTTGAAGAAGCTACTTTGCTTGTCCCAAAGAATTGCCCTGATGCTGGATTTTGCTGCTTGAACGCGCACGGCGTCACTTAACACGCTCCACTGTCCCCTGCTATTTACGTAAACGGGTGTCATTAATCCGAGAGGCTTGATCTGACTCAAGTTCAGTTTCATTTTCTTTTCCTTTTGGTCAGGAGGTGCACACTCTCTGGTTGTCTCTTTTTTTGTGTGGTGTGAAGATTATTAGTGGGGTCTGGCATTGTCAGCCTGATACATCCATTTGTAATGTTTCCCATCAGCTTTTCACGTAATGCTGTGCACGTGTAGACACGAGGTTTCAGGATAAGTTCCCGAAGGTGGGTTTGCTGGGTCACGGGGTAAAGGCATTGGCCGTATTCTCCTCGGGAGGGTGGCGCCATTTTGCATTCCCACCACTAGTAGATGCGTCTTCCTGTTCCAACCACGTGGCCAGCACAATGTGTTGTCACTCACGCTTTTGCATTTCTACCAGTCTTATCGGTGAGAGATAGTGTCTCAGTGTCGTTGTAATTTGCATTTCTCTTGAAGCCCTTTATAAACGTCTTCAGAAAACAGGAGCAACGTTTACAAGTCATGAAAGTCTTCAGAAAAATCAAACTTTTCCAGTGAGAGAGCTACTGGGTATCGCTGCCCCAAAGTTTCTGAAGCTTGTTTTGAAAAATTGTCTTCATGTAACTCATGGCTAGCACCCGGGGGCAAGGGGGGAGGAGCTAGAATGAGGATGTCCACAGCTTCCCAAATGGGTGATGCCCAAGAACGTGCTGGATGTGCCAATGGGTGGGGGAGAGCTCCCTCTTTAGTGACGCTAGACCTCCTGGGCGTCTGGAATGTTCCTCCTGTTCGACTGTGAGGTGTCCTGCAACCGGGAAGCTCGTTTAACATCACTTCTCCCTGAGTTTCCCACGCTTCTGTGCCACCGGAGCTTCTTCCCGCCGTGCCACCTGTAACGTCCCCAAGTGCTGACGTGGTGGCTGCTCGTCCTCACACCAGCCATGGGGTTCTTGTAAAGTGTCTCTGCTGCGTGGCCCCTGGTGGCTCTCTCACTTAGAATATGATCTAGACTGCAGATGAGTTGGCCCCCATCCTCACCTCGTTCCCCCAGTCTCCCCCTCACTCACCTGCGTCAGCCCGCAGTGCAACTCGCAGCTCCTTGTGCCTGGAACTCTCTCCCCAAGTCTCGTGCCTGTCCCCTCCCTTCCATAGTTCTCTGGACAAATGACATCTCGCCAAGGTCCCTGCTCACCACTGTATCTAAAAAGCAGCCCTCTTCCCACCCTCTATCCCCACACCTGGCTTCGTTTTCCTTGAACCACCAGTTGCTGCCTGACCCGGTGGTTTCTTTCTTGTCATCTGTGTCCTCGCCTAGTGTCACGCTGTGCGAGGATGCGGACTTGGCCTGGTTCCATACTCGGTCCTCGGGATGCAGCCAGCTCCGGGTGCAGGGCAGGGCTTGGTGGGGTGAGGGGACCAGCCCGGGGGCCGTGCGGCACTGCTCTTGGGACACCGGGACCCCCTGGGCCAGGGCCTGGGCTGCGAGCATCGGGGAGGTCTCTGCATCGGCCCAGGTGCCTTCTTATTAACTGCCCTCTTGCGTTTCCTTCTCTGCTTCTTACTGTGTTATATTGTGTTTTAAGAAATCCTATTTCTATCACTGCTGTTCAGATCACAGAAAGGGGTGCTCGTTAAACGCGCCAGTACCCACTTTCCGTGAGGTGTGTTCTTAGCCCCTGGGTCAGCCTCTTTGCTTTGAGCCTTTTAATTGCTTGATGACATTCTTCCGCTTTGGGATGCTGTGATGAAGTTAAGCCCGTGTGTCTCCTGCAATAAGAGAGAGTGACTGCACTCTGCGGACCATTCGATACCACACGAGGCAGCATTAGACCTCGGAATTAGCATTTTCTGTCCGAGGGGATTTAGTGGTTTCAGAAGAGAACGGGATTGTTCACAGGTAGTGCAGGCTTAGACCAGCAGTATCCCATTACCGTAGCACAGAAGCTACAGCCCATGCTAAAAGGCCAGCGCTCCTCAGATAACAGTAAAACATACAGAAATGGGGGCGGAAACAAAAAGAGCGTTGTTCCCGTCGTGAGACAGGTCTGGCGTTCCACGCAGGACCGGCTGCTGATAGAAAGCTGCCGGAAGCTTTGTGAGGGTCGTTCAAGGCCCCCTGCCAGGGCTGGTGATGTAAAAGGTAGAGTTGTAACAACACTTCTCATTCTTGGGGCTTGTGATGTGTGGTATTAACGTGGAATATCTTTCGAGACCTGGCAGCCCTTTTCTTCAAGATGTGGGTTTAAGAGTCCATTTGGTTTTACTTTTGTCAGACCAGTTCTCTTGACATCTTTTTTTTTTAATTAATTAATTTATATTTATTTTTGGCTGCGTTGGGTCTTCGTTGCTGCGTGCAGTCTTTCTCTAGTTGCGGCGAGCAGGGGCTACTTTTGGTTGCAGTGCGTGGGCTTCTCATTGCAGTGGCTTCTCTTGTTGCGGAGCACGGCCTGTAGGTGTGCGGGCTCAGTAGTTGTGGCTCGCGGGCTCTAGAGCGCAGGCTCAGTAGTTGTGGCGCACGGGCTTAGTTGCTCGGCGGCATGTGGGATCTTCCTGGACCAGGGCTTGAACCCGTGTCCCCTGCATTGGCAGGCGGATTCTTAACCACTGCGCCACCAGGGAAGCCCTTCTCTTGACATCTTAAGTTGAACAACAAATATGGACACTTGAGGGCAGTGGGAGGGGGAGGTTGATGAGAATCATCTTGAAGATGCTTTTTTAGCGGTGTGTGGTCAGCATTTGAAGCTGTGCCTTCTTTTCTCTCTAACCGTTTCTTTCAAAGGCAGCCAGTAAAGAGCACCAGTTTACTTTGGGACAACATCTGACTGGCTATGTGGGTGGCCCTCAGATTTGACACAATGTGAGTTTGGAGGCCTTGACCCTGAATGTATTGCTAGCCCAGCAACAGAAGAGGATGAGTGTGGTGTGAGGGGCCTCAGTGTGAAGCTCACTGTGCCTCTTATTGGCTGTGTGACCTTGAGCAAGTCACTTAACCTTCCCAAAGCTGCTGCAGAATGTTGAGGGGTGAAAAGTAAAGGCTGTGTGGTCTGTGTCCTGGGTTTTTTTTTTTACACCGGGTCTTAGTCCATTCAGGCTGCGTAACAAAGTGCCATAGACCGGCCGGCTTATAAACAACAGAAATTCATTTCTCGTAGTTCTGGAGACTGGAAGTCCAAGATCAGGGCGCCAGCACAGTCAGGTTCTGTGTCTGGTGAGAGCCAGCTTCCCACTTCACGAATGGCCATCTTCTCGCCGTGTCCTCACATGGCGGAAGGGGCAGGGGAGCTCCCTGGGGCCTCTTTCATAAGGGCACTGATCCCATTCATGAGGGCTTCTCCCTCATGACCTGATCACCTCCCAAGGGCCCCGCCTCCTGATCCTGTCACCCTGGGCATTAGGATTCCAGCGCGTGGGTGCTGGGGGGACAGAAGCATGCACATCACGTCGCACTGCGTGATAACTTGTATTCTTACTAATGCCGTCTTTTGTTGAGCCCTTGTCAACTTTCCGTCATCTTATTTGAGATGTATAAGCACTGTTTTGAGCTCTTAATTAAAATTAAAAAAGGAAAAAGCTCTTTGGCAGTCACAGATGTTATGATTTTCTTCACGAAATGGAATATATTGATATTTTAGAAAGTACCAAATCATTGAGTATATCCTCCGAATTTGACCAAAGTTTTAGAGGGAATTTGGAAAAAGGGAGAAAACTCCCAAATAAGTGAATTTTGCAGATGCGATGGGAGAGGGTGCCTGTCCTTTGAAGTTTTTGCTAGATGATAAAGCAGGTGGGCCCTATCTTGGCCACTGTGAGCAGGAGGGCACCCAGGGGTAGCAAGGGCCATCGCTGCACCTGGTGATCCAGTTCGGGCTTGACACCTGGGAGGTGTAGGTTTGAACCTTGGCTCTGCCAGGTCTCAGCTTGTCCTCTTGGGCTACTTAATCTCTCTGAGCCTCAATTTTTCCATTATAAAGTCTGAGAAGATTGTGCTCATCTCATAAAACTGTTGAGGGGATTAAATGAGATGACAGACATAAAGCATGCAACAAGACTCTGTCACCTAGTAGTAGGTGCTTGATACACTGAACTATTTTAATATGCTATTGATATAATTATATGATTTAGTCAAATAATATGTACTGTATCAAATATGGCTATATAAGGTTATACTTATATAATAATAACTTTTTACATAATTATATATTCTACAATAATACGTAACTATTTTTAAACAATAGTGTTTCAGAGATTCCTAGAACTTTGAGATCATCTTCTCTAATAGCTTTCACACCTTTTAACAGTGGAATCTTTTCCCCTTTCCTTCCCCTCAAATGACACCTTCTGTGGAAGCAGACTGTCTGAGACGGAGCAAAGGGACGGCCTTGCCGAAGCAGGGGTGAGGGTCTCCGAGCCCTGTGTGGGTTCTCCCTTTACTCCAGCTCACCACTCCAGGACACCCTCGGGACAGAGTGAAAACAGCTGCTCTTGGTCAATCTTCATTCCTTTTCGAGGTCTCAGAGCCACCTGGGTGGAGCTGAGGTCAGGGCCCGGGTCCGTGGCCTTAAAGTTGAACTTTCGTTCTCCGACGCGCTTTGCAGTGTCTGCCGATGCGAGGCATTACAGGGTTGCGGATCCCTCTCCCTGATGGGAATCGGGGCCTGTTTTCCTCCAGGTAGCGGCCATTCCCATTGTAGATGCTGGTGCCTTGACAGGCAGCTGGCGCAGCGCCTGGCTTTACTGATGGCTGCACTTAGGCTCTGTAGCTGCTAAAAGCTGTAAGGAATTCACAACACCTAAGTACGAAGCTGGAGCTGATGTGGTTAGCATCTTACGTCGCGGCCTTAGCAGTGGTTGTGTGTCTATACTCTCTGACCATTTGATTAGCACTGATGATTAAGGAATTGAAAACATTTAGTTCAGTGCAGTAGAGTTTCATTTCTCTATGTGGGTGTCAGTGTCAGGTGACGATCCATTTGCTGTATTTCTCATTCTGGAGGAGCCAGTAGGCCTGGTTAGCAAAGGCATTGGTCATTAACTGTTACAGAGAAATCACACTTTTTTGGCCTTGGGTTTTTTGTATGGAAATGATGTAACCCTTTTCTACAGACTTCATCAACCTATGTGGGTTGTGGTTTGTGACATTAAATGAGATGTATTGGAAAGCCTTTTATCAGAAGATGGATATAAGGAGATATTATTACATAAATGAGTCTAGATTCTCTCTGCAAGAAAAGTTGGGCCACTTCCTAGACAGATGCAGTGCTGGGAGATGGATGGCCTTTGTTCCTGCCTTGCATTAGAGACTCCTGGTTCTCCGTAGAACAGCTGAAATGGAAAAACACATGGCCAGGTCATGCTGGGATGTAGGGGTGTCACCATTCAATGTGTGGGGTCCCCCAGTGCATCTGTATCCGCTCTCCAAGGAAGAGGACTCGGGACCAGGTTTCATAAATATTGTTTGTTGCAGATGGCAATCATAGCGGTGCTGTTGAGCCCTGAAGCCCTATTCCAAAGGGAGGGAATGATTTCCTGCTTGTTCTCTCATTCCAGTGGTGCTGATAGCTCAGATCAGCTCTGGTGCTGAGCTTTGCTGTGAGTTGTGACATTTGTGGCCAGGAATTTGTTAATGATAATAAAGTACCGGAGTTGGTGCATTTTTTACTTTTTCTCCCATGAGTAAGTAGACTGAGCATTATCCTGGTAATAATAATCAGTGCAGACATTATACGCCAGGTCTCTGCTAAGTAAGCCCTTTCCTTACATTTCTCATTAAGTGGGAGGGACAGTTTTAGTGTCCTCATCTGAGGCATGAGGAAACTGAGGTTTAAAGAGGTGAAGTGTCTCGCCCAGGGTCCCACTGTAGAGCTGGAGTGTCACCTGTACTCACCAGCATGCCAGGATGCTCTTGTGAGTGGAACACAAGGGCGTTTGGGCTGGCCGTTAAGCATCTGGATTTTCGGGTAACATGGGGGAAGCAGTTTAGAGCTAGAATCTGTGTCATGGTGGATCTGGTGACTTTCCAGAGAAGGAGTTCATTCTGTTTCTGGACCAAAGTCTCTTCTTCAGCCCCGCGGGCTTCCAAGGCTTAAGACTTAGGTATGGAAGATGTGACCAAGGACGAGCTACAGGAGGCTGCCTGCTCTTTGTAGGCCGGAGCCAAGCCTAGTCTCGGCCAGCGCTCTGCTTCCACCACCCAGAACCAGGCCTTGTGCGCCCCGGGGTGGGCTGGCTGGAAGGAAGGAAGGATGGATGGAAGTTAGCTTGAATGCGAAGCATGAAGGAAGGATGAATGGATGTTTGAGTAGAAGGGGAGTAGTAGATTGAGAGAGTGATAAATTAGAACCAGAATAAAAGGAAGATAGAGGAGCCATAAGAGTTTCCAACTTTTGTACAGGGTGTCCCTGTTGAAAGTTCACTACTTCTTGCTGTTTCCCATATATTCTTCTTGTACACAGATTTCATTTGTATGTTTATTTAATAGACATTTTTGACCACTAAGCCAGATGCTGGGGATAAACGAATAAGACATGATCCTGCTCTCAGAGAGGGAAATTTAAAATTTCAGGAAATTTTTAAGCCAGTGAACTCGTTGCCTGAGCATTAGTAGAGAACACGGGAACCCTGCCTGGAACGTCCTCACCTGCAGAGGATGCTCTTGGAGCAAAGGGAGCCGTCCACCAGCAGTCTCATCTGGTGTTCACCACGAACAAGGAAGGTCTTATGGGATCTTTGTTTTTCTTTGTCAAAACATTGTTTTTAACTGTTTCCCACCTTTCTCTGAAGCTTTTAAGTTTTGGGTTGTTACTGTTTAATAGAATGTTGTAATCTCGCATAGAATGACTCATGTTTCTTTTCGAACCAGGATTGATCGTAAGATGTCAAGTGCTCACACCAATTACAAACTGGATGAGGCTCAGGCTATAATGAGCGAGCTCAGGACCATCAAGAAAGCCATTTGTGCAGGCGAGAAGGAGAGGCGGGATCTGATGCAAGTAAGAGGCCCGGGTGCTCTTCAGAGCCCACGTCCGTCTGTCTGCCCACCTGCTTATCTCTTAACTTCATTTAATAATTTAAAAAAAATATATATATATATATTTACTATATATATATTATATACTTATTATATAATCACACATATTTTAAAGACATACATGTATGTATGATATATATGTATATATGATATCTTCTGTATATGTGTGTGTACATATTTATAAATATTTAAAAATATGCGTATTAGTTTCCTAGGGCTGCCATGACAAAGAACCACAAACCAGGTGGCTTAGAACAACACAAGTTTATTCTCTCCGAGTCTGGAGGACAGAAGTCTGATATCAAGGTGCGGCAGGGCCACGCTCTGTCTGAAGGCTCTAGGGGAAGCTCCTTCCTTGCCTCTTCCAGCTCCTGGGGGCTGCTGGCAGTCCTTGGTGTTCCTCGGCTTGTAGACGTATCACTCCAGTCTCTGCCTTTGTCATCACGTGGTTTCCCGTGTCTCTGTGTATGAATTTTTTCTTCTTATAAGGACAGCGATCATTGGATTAGAACCTGCTCTAATCCAGCATGACCTCATGTTAACTTGATTCCATCTGCAGGCCTTCCTTCCAAATAAGCACACATTCCAGGTTCTGGGGGTTAGGACTTCAACATATCTTGTTGGGGGACACAATTAAGGCCACAACAATGGGTGATACATTTGTATTGTTAAATAATCAAAATAATTCAACGTCTGTTGTAAGAGTTGCTGTCACCCCATTCTCTCACCTCCTGTAGCTGCTTTCATTAGCTTCTTGTACACCCTTCCAGACACTTGAAAGTGTGAACACGTGGCCAGCTGCCCTCGCAGAAAGCCGGGCCTGTGCCTGCTGCCCCGCGGTAGCTTCCGCACCTAACCGTTATGCCCTGTACCTTTTCCCGTCTCTGGACTCAGAGTTCCCTCCTTCCTGGATATGGCTGCATAGTATTCCACCGTGAGGACAGACTTTTTTTCATTGTAGCTTTATATTGCGTTATTTTTTTGCCCCTTGAACTCCTGCAGTTTCTGTTATTTTTAGAAACAGCTGAGTTTTTTCAGATGCCCATGCCGGGCTCCTGCTCGGTGCCGGAATGCATCTGATGCTCTCTGTTGTGGCTTTTCTTTTCGGCTCAGCACACCGAGTGAGCACCTGGTGCTGGGAGGCATTTGTCTCGATTCTGTAGCATGTAAGACACAGAAGGACATGGGAGCAAAGCTCAGACTCATAGGCCGAGTGCAACAGGTGCGCACATGACTGCCTTGCCCGGCAGTGCTTCCTAACGTCAAGGGCGTGAGGCTGGAGTGTCCCTAGGCTGCTCGTTCAATTGCAGATTACCAGACCCTACCCCAGGTCTCCTGGATTAGACTGTCTGGGGTTGGGACCCAGAAATCTGTATTTTCAGGTGCCCTGTATTTCCAGGTCATGAGAGGTAAACGGTCAGTTGTTAGATTTTCTCCGAGGCCTGGTAGCAAGGAGAACAGCGGCCGTCTGCCGAGGCCTCTGTGTGCCGCACTGGGCGAGGTGCTCTGCGGACATCACCCATGTGATCCAAGCCCAAACCCTGGGGTGAAGCAGGTGGTACTTCACCCCAGGGACACGGAGGCCTCGCCCGGGACGTGGAGCTGGTGTCCCTGCCCCGTTCTTTCTGAGAGTGCAGAGCTGGCCAAGCCACCCAGTTGCCTCGAGTGGGTTCCCCACCACGGAGGCTGGAGATAGAATTTCTGGAAGAAGTTTCAGACCCCAGCATCTTCTCTGAGATGCTCCAGGGAGACGCACAGGCAATGTCTTCATCTAGTAAAATCAAATAAGTTGTTTCATCTTTGTTATATGACTGTAGCAATCTTGGCCCATTCCAAGACGCCTTTGTCTAGATCCCGAGGCAGCTACCTGGGGTACACTGCGCGTGGGCGTCTAGTGTCTGCAGGAATATCTGCTGAATGTGAATGCATTCACAAGTCTTTTATTTAAAAAATTGTTTTTCATGTTTTTCTCTTATTTTTTTAGATTTCTTTTTATGGGGGTATAGTTGCTTTTCACAGGTCTTTTAAAAAATCTTAGAAAATCTGATTTCTCTTTAACTTTTACCCAAAAGGGTTCCCTGTACCAGAATTTATGCTTACTCTAATTTTTGGTAAACTGACATCCATATAAGATGACTTTTGACCCTGTAGCATTGTGACTGAAAAGCCAGGTTATAAGAATATGTAAATATTGTCTGGGAGCTGTTTTCACCTTCTGTGTGGTACTGAAGACCTCAAGGCGGCATTCGTCTCTGTTGGACTTATTTATTGATAGACTATTTTGGATGGAAATACTTTCCCCTCTCCCCTTTGCTCTGTTGAGGTACACTTGACAAATAAAATTGTATAAATTTAAGGTGTACATGATGGTTTGATATACACATCTATTGTGAAATGATTACCACAATGATTACCACAATAAGTTAACACATAACTAACACAATTAGTTAACACATCCATCACGTCACACGGTTACCTTTGTTTTTACATGGTGAGGACTTTTAAGATCTACTCTCTTAGCAACTTGCAAACATGCGCTACAGTATTGCTAACTATACTCACCATGCTATGGACATGAGGTTCATGAGATCCAGGGACTTATTCCCCTTACAGCTGGGACTTGGTACCCTTTGACCAGCATCTCCCCATTTTCCCCAGCCCTCCAGCCCCTGGCAACTGCCTTTCTACTCTCTATTTTGAATTTGGCTTTTTTGGAGGGAATGCTTATTTTTTCTTTAGGAAACACAAAGGTTTAAAAAACCGTAGAAGTGGTACCACAGTTCTCTATATTATTCACATGCTGCCAGGAGGACTCAGTTGCCGTCTGATTTAAATTACTACGAGTTTCATGAAAGGTGCATGTGCTGATCGACATTTCTTTTGAATCTCGTGAGAATGGAGTTGGGGCCGGCCTGCTCTCCAGTAATGAAGCTGCCCACCTGGAACAGGAAGGAAATGACCGCTGTGAAAGGGAAGAGAAGCATCGCCATCGCTGCTCAAGTCTCTTGTTTCATTCTGTTTCAGAGCCTGGCCAAGCTGACTGATGGCTTCAGGAATAGCTGTTCTCTTACCGACCCTCTGCAAGAGTTCCCTCCCAGTGCGGGCGCGCTGGGCGAGTCTTTACCTCACCAGTTCTGCGATGCTGGGTCTCAGACTGAGGTCATCGGCGAGGTACGCTCACTGGGCAGGGGGAGGAACTGAGTGTGCTCAGAGAGAAAAGGACTGCTTTCGTGTGGCCGTCACCCATTTCTTTAAATTTTCCACTTTCCCTTCAAAAATGTTTTGGCTTTTGTGCCATTAAGTTTGAAGAAAGAATACTGTTTTCCACTTCTAGCCATCTTGAAGGTTCAGGGGCCTGGGAGGCAATTGAATGGCTTATTACCTCTATCCTTGTGATTCGCATTCTTAGAAAAGGCAGAATCCTTTTGAGAGTTGAGTCTAGATGTTTCTTGGCAGACCTATGACTTTTTAGAGCATGGATCAGCTAACTTTTTCTGCCAAGGTCCAGATAATAAGTGTTTTAGGCTTTGCTGGCCATGCAGTCTCTGCCATAGCTACTCAGCTGTGTTGTCATAGTACAGAAGCAGCCGTTGGCCATATGTGAATGGGTGGATGGGGCTTGTTCCAGTAAAATTCCAATAAAACTTTATTTACAGAAAGAGGTGGTGGGCCGGATTTGGCCTTCGGGCCATAGTTTGCTGAGCTCTGGCTTAGGCCAGTGATTTTCAGAGGCTTTGTGGCTGTGTCACTCTTGGCTTATACTTTGATGCTATTTCTTATTCTTCTAAGAGAATGTCAGGAAATTGAATTGAATTGAAATTAATTTTGTTTGGGACTTGGAAGAATTTCATAATGCCCCTTTTGATAATTAGTAAAGCCTGGAGTTAGCCACAAAAACAAAATTGGCAACCATCATTTGAAGCAGGGTGGTGAATACTTAAAGACACTACTGTTGTAATGGCATTGAGTGAAGTTTTACATTTATTTGTTAGAAATGGAAAAACAGTTTGGATGGCTTCTTTTTCTTAGGGCTTACTAAGTAAAGATGAAATATCAATGGAATGCAGAATGCCTTCCTAAAATTAAATAAATAAAAAGAAACAAAAAGAAAGGAAAACCATTGACTAAAAAACTCTGGATTTTAAATAATTAGCTGATATTTTAAAATGTCGACAAATAGTGCCTCTTTCAGGGGTGTATAATATAGGAAATAATGCCTCTGTGTCTTGGATGTCCTGAACTGCCCTATTTGCTGTGTTCCCCTCATTGTTCTCAAAAGTACACTTGGACATTTTTTGACTAGGTATCTTGGTTTAAAACAGAGAAGAATCTGTAAGTCAAAAATGTCTGGCATTTTTGCCTAAAGATTTTGGCATGAGAGAAGGAAAAAAGTATGATACTTATTGAATTCCATGAATAATTCATTGCTGCTCAACATAAGGTTAGGATTAGAATTTTTAGAGACTCTTAACTAGTTTGAGAGCAACAGGTAAGATCGAAGTTTCTGTAATGATTTAGCTAAGACTTTCTAAAAATGTCAGATGGGGAGTGGCTGGTTATACAGCTATAATAACTTCAGCAGTAAATTATCATTGTTTATGAGTTTACTGGGGCTGGCCCTGGCAGCTTCATGGCTGTTACCTCAATTTACGTAGTGGTTTCCATCTTCTTTTGACAGACGAGGGGGTCAAGGTGCCAGGTTACCTAAGGTCATGTAGCCAGGGAGAGGCAGGTCTGGGTTTGAATCAATGTCTCTGATCCCTAAACCTCTGTGTTTTCTACTACATCATGTTATAGAAAAATATATCAAAAGGCTATAACTGCATTAGTTAGCTATTGCTGCATAACAAAACATCCCCAACCTAGCATTTTAAAACAGCACACTTTTATTATCTCACATTTATACTGTGGATCAGGAAACTGGGCTGTGTCCTCTGCTTCAGGGGCGCTCAAGAAACTGCAGTCAAGGTGTCAGCCAGGGTTGCAGCCTCATGGGAAGGCTTGACTGGGAAGGGTCCACTTTCAGGCTTACATGATTGTTGGCAGGATTCAGTTTCTCACAGGTTATTGGACTGAGGGCTTCTGTTCCTTACCATATAGACCTCTCTAGCACGGCAGCTTGCTTTGTCACAGTGTGGAAGCCAAGAGAGTCTCCAGCAGGAAGGAAGTCACAGTCTTTTGTAATCTAATCACAGAAATGACTTCCCATCATCTTTGTTGTATTCTTTTGGTTAGAATCAAGTCATGGGTCTAGCCCACTCTCAAAGGGGAGGGATTTCACATGGGATGAATCCCAGGAGGTGAAGGCCATTGGGGGCCGTCTTGGACGTCTGCCTACCTCATGTAGTTATCACTTTGAGTTAGTTTTGTGGGATGGGCATTGATGTAATCAAACATGCTTTTGGAGCCCACGGCTTTGCAAGCACAGATTTGTAAGCAGTACAAGCCTAATGTTGGAATTTAGCAGTTGGGGTACATGTTGTAGGGCTATGTAGGATCCATGAAGCAGGAACCTGTTGGATCCGTTTGGCTGTAGGCTTTTTTTTTTTTATTAAAATGTCCATTTCATTCTCACAGAAGAGTGCAAAATCAGAGCTTAGAGGTTCATAAATAGCATTGAGAAGATGTTTAAGAAATGACATTTATTTGTCTTGATGAGTCGGCTTTAGGGGTCTCTAATGAACAAGGTGACAAGGTGACAAGTAGCTCATATCCAGTGTAGAGAGTTTCTGCAGATGCGGTGCTGCAGCCTAAATGCATTTACGTTGAGGACACTGTGGAGAGAGGCCTTGGGTGAGGCTGCTGAAACGTGTAAAGTCGTGACACCTCTCACTGGCGAGTGCTTATGGTCTCGTATAAGGCATTTCTTCTTGCCATTCAGGGCGATAAAGATATAAGGAAATTCCCCATTGACCTGTCTCAAAACTCGTATCAGTGAATTCATTGCCAGTCATACAAGTAGAATATTTCCAAATATTTGTCGACACGAGGTCATTTAAAAAAATAAAGACTTAGTAGTGGCCGTAAGGTATGGCCGAGTAAGGTCAGATCTACAGATGGAGCCGATTTATTGAAACTAGAGTCATATATTTCCAGGAAGGAAGGAAGAAGTAACCAAGGTGAGCTGCAGTTACCTCTCATACAGGTCTTGTTTGTTTTGTTTGGGAATTTGTTGGCTTCAGTGTAATTGGTATGAAAATATTTAGGTGCAACTAGTGATCGCATCAGAGCTCCTCATTTCAACTCTTGACTCCTGAGGCGAGGCGGCCAGTCCCAGGCTTTTCCGTGCCTTCCTTCCGTCCTTTCACCTTTGATTCTTTAACGGGCTGCATGGCAGTCGAAGGAGTCCCGTAGCCAACACCTCACACAGCTAGTCCGTCTTCTTCGAATTTTGTGACTTTTTAGGAGAACACCATTGTTTTGTGTTGATTGAGGAGTGAGAGCATAGACTACACTAGGCGGGATGATTTTTTTTTGCTTTTCTATCAACTTTGAGGAATTCCCTATTTCTTTTAAAACTTAATTTGTTGTTGTTGCTTGGAATCACACAATAGATGAATATATTTCCACTGGTTTAAAAAAAAAAAACCCACCAGTGTTGGGACAGCAAAAGTGTTCCCAGCCCCACTCGCAACCTCCACTGACCAGAGGTGGCGGCTGTAATTTGGTGTGTTTCCTTCCAGACCTTTGCAAAATGGAAATTGGAAGGCGAATTAAAATATTCTTCATTGTTGCTGGAAGTTTAAGTGAATTTTCTATTTTGAAAATGTTTTTAATGTGTCTCCCCCATTTTCTTTCTTTCTTCTGTTCCACAAAGTTCGTCTTTGATGATAAAACAAGGCTCGTGGACCGAGTCAGGCTTAACTGGCAGTATGAGGAAGCCAGAAAGAGGTAAGAAGCTCCTTTTTCAAACCTTGCCCTCCTGCTTACTTCCTTTCTCCTGTGGAAAGTGGTTTCGCGGAGTTCCAGCGTGTGATTTATCCACTTCTTATCAGAAAGCAGTGTCTGATAGAGTACAGAATTAAGGTTCTTCATTTATGCGTAGCTTCTGAATACATGTGACAAAATTTCATGTGCATTAAAATGTGAAACTCTCAATATTGCAAACAGTTATGAAGACGGGATTTAATAAAAACAGAGACTTTTCCGGCTCTCCTTATCCTCTCAGGTAGTTCAGAACCCCCTCCCTGCCTTCCGACTGAGCATCAGTCCCTCAGACCAGCTTAAGCAAACCTGGTTTTTGAATATGTGGCTGCTTATTCCATAGGTTAACAGAAAAAGCCACGTATCTTGGGTTAAAAGACAGTTTAGAAAGGATTAGGTCAACGGGTGATAGCGGTACCTAATCTACATCATTTTGATGGAGAGAATTGAAGCTCAGTCGCTTCTGTTGACCTGTGTTGTCCATCACCCGCCTTCTGAAAATCGGGACTTGACCTTGTGTGTGCATTTTCAAAATGTGTCTTTCCCTCCCTCCCTCCCTCCCTCCCTCCCGGTCTCAGCCAGGGTTCATGGGCAGCACTGCCAGGTGGGCTGCCGACCTCGCAGGCACAGTGTCTTTAGCCTGTCACCTTTCTCCCCATGTGCACCGTGTTCAGTATTCTGACCCTGCCCTAGCTTTCATGTTCTTTTTTTAGGGACTTTCTCTCTTTTGTGCCTTCTGGAAAGAGTCTTAAAACCAAATTATTTCAAAATATGTGCTTCGGAAAGCTGTGAAGGCTATCTTTTTCAAAAAGTTTTGTTTTTTTTAATTCTTCTTAAAAAATATGGAACGCTTCACGAAAACCTTTCTTTAGTCACATACGAACTGCTGTCTGGGGGCGCGGGGAGGAGGAGCGAATGTCACGCAGGGGGCGGGCAGGGGGAGGGCGTGGTTCTGGAAGCGAAATAGGCGGGCCGCTCAGTGTGGTGTATCATTCAGGGATGTCTGGAAATCCGCTTTGTTACCTTTTTAGCAAATGTAAAAATAGCAACAGAAGCAGATCATCTGACTGCCTGCTGGAGGGCCGGCTTGAGCTGCTGCGGCCTCTGCCCAAAGCACCTCTGCCCGGTCCTCCCGGCTCTTGCTCTTCATGATGTCCTTGATGCGCTCAAGGCGGGCACTGCACTTCCACGCAGACCGCTTCCCTCGGCGCCTGCTTCCCCGGCCTCACGCATCCCTTCTCAGGAGCTCGCTGGCTGGCATTTGTCAGCCGCTCTTGTCTCTCCTCAATATTCCTCGGCTCCTTCCTGCATGTTTCTGCTGCACTGTGTGGGTATCGGAATTTGCTGTGTTGTATTAAACTACAGAAAATTGACGGTTGCTACACTTGACATAATCGTTACTGTTCTGCTGTGACATTTACCAACCACAGCAAGTGATTTCTTTGTTTTCCAGAGATGATGTCGGTACAGAGTGAGTAACTTTTTAAATATCGAAATAATACATTTGGGCTGAAAGTCCATTATTTAAGAAAATTATGCAGGGGAGGACACTGCACTTCATCAGTATCTTCTAAATGGAAGGAGTATTTCAAGGTCACCAGAACCTTGTTAGGAAATGCGATGCAGCTGCAGAGGAGGGTCCTGTCCCCAGCGCTTCAACCTTTATGGGACAGTAGGGGCTTCTCAGAAACGCCTTTCTGGGCTGCGTTGGCCGCATTTAGAAATCAGAGATGCGTTGTAAAGACGTCCTGGGGTCCTGGGTTGGCTGACACAAGCACTGCCTTGTTCTTTTCCCACTAGCACAATGGTTCCCAATTGTGGGGTGGGGAATGGGGGAGGGGTGCGACGGCCCGACTTCACACCCGGCCCCGGTGGACTTCTGGCCATGTCTAGAGACGTTGTTAGTTGTCACAGCTCTGGGGTGGGTGCTCCTGGCATCTAGTGGGTAGAGACCAGGGATGCTGCTCAGCATACTACAGCGCACAGGACGGCCCCCAAAAGAGAGTCTTCCAGACGTCACTGGTGCTGAGGCCGAGGGCCCCTGCCCTGTGCTGGAGGATCGTGCCGTCTTAGCCGGGCAGATCTGTATGGGTGACCCCAGGAGCTTCACACACATCCCGCAGCAGTGGGCACAGAAGCTGCTGCAAGGCTGGGAGATTCTACTTCTGCCCAGCACCTGCCCTGTTCCAGGTATTGCGAAGAAATTCTGTGGTTTATGTGATGTCATAAAGACATATGGTCTTTGGGACTTCCCTGGCGGTCCAGTGGTTAAGACTCCGTGCTTCCAATGCAGGGGCCCGGATTCAGTCCCTAGTCAGGGAACTAACATCCCACATGCCGTGCAGCTCGACCAAAAAAAAAAATATATATATATATATATATATATATATATATATATATATATATATATATATATATATATATATATATATATAGTCTTTAACCTGTTTGGGAGATAAACTCCCCCACAGCTAACAGAAATACGTGAGGGTGCCAGTGGTTCTGCCTGGGGATACCCCAGGCGGTATCTGGGGTGTGTGTGTGTGTGTGTGAGCACACACAGTACATATATGTTAGACACACAGGGTTCAGAAACATGCACATATATGCTTGTACATCTGTGTACACATAAATAATACATGAATACATTGTTTTTGTCAAAGATGCAATCACTGGAGACCTCCCATCTTATCCTCCTCTCTAATCCTACCTCTCACCATTAATGATTTGCTCTGCAACCTTCCAGTTTTTACCTGAACATTGAAATAAATGAAGCTCAATATAGTTAAATACAGTATATGATGCATAGCTTTCACAATGGTCGTAGCCATCCTCTACGGATGGACATCTAGATGATTCCAGTTTTTCCTTTTCACAAATGGTGCACATCTATTTATAGTCCCCAGCCTTGCAGAGATGGCTGTTTCCTTCGACAGATACATAGCAAGGAAACGTATGGGTCTAAAGACATGTCCATTCAAAGTTCGGATAGATACCAGTGAATCGTCTTCCAAAGTAACTTACACACTTTACACTGCCACCAATGGCAGTTGAGAGCCCTGATTTCTGTATCTCCTCCTCATCGTTAAATACCACGATTCTTTGTAAATTTTTCTGGAGTGATGGGCATAGATGTTCTGTCGCTTGTCACGTGCTTTTTCCCTGTTGAGAATGGTGCACTTTTGCACTCATGGTGCAGTTGAGCATAATTTTGTGTGACTTTTGGTTAGTTAAATTGCCAGGTCTGAATTTTTTTTCAGACAAGTGCTCCTTTCAAAACATGTTAGATCCCATCATCCACTACGGGGTGGGGGTGGGTTTTGCACGCCCCCCCCGCCCCGGGGGGATGTTTTTGGTTCTCATGACTGGAGAGAGGGTATTGCTGGCATCCCGGGCGGGAGCCCAAGGACGCTGCTAAACAACCCACAATGCGCCGGACGGTCCCCACAGCAAAGATGTGGGTGGCCCAGAGTTTCTTTTTGCCTTCGAGAAACCTTACTCTTGAGCTTCTTATCTTGCTCCGAAATCCCTACTGTGTGTGGACATCAAGGGCTCAGGAGCAGGTCTTCCACGGACTCAGGGCGTTAGCCTCGTCCAGCCACGTTGGCCCTCCTGCATGCCAGGCCTCACACCGTCCAGGCGCGTTCCTGATTTAGTGCTTGGAGTTGGCAGAATAATGCTGCCCCAGATGGCCTAATCCCCAAACCTGTGACTCTGTGCCTTCCATGGCAGAAGGAACTTTGCACATGGCCTCAAGCTAGAGATCTCGAGATGGGGAGATGACCCTGGATTATCTAGAGAGGCTCAGTGTAATCACAAGGGTCCCTATAAGAGGGAGAAGCAGAGAAGGAGATGTGAGGGTGGCAGGGCCTCGAGCCAAGGAATGTGGGCAGCCCTTGGAAACAGCTGCGAAATGGCTTCTTCCCGAAGCCTCCAGAGGATCCCAGCCCTGCTTGCCCATTTTTGACGTCTGACATCTGGAACTGCAAGGTAATCACGTGTGTGTTGTTTTAAGCCACCACGTTTGTGGTAATTTGTTACAGAAACAAGAGGAAACTAATACAGTGCCCTCTGCCCTCCCTCGCTGTTTCCTCTGCCTGCAATGGAATGCTTGGCCTCAAATGGTCACGTGGCCTCTGCTCTCCTTCTGGTCACTGTGTCAGAGACGCTTCTCTGATGATCCTGAATAAACTTGCACTCCCATCCCCACCCCCATCACCCTGATTGTCCCAGCAAATGTAATCACCCAACCTGTTCTGTACTTATGTGTTTGCTTTTTTATCGTCTGTCTTTCCCTGCGAGAATGGGAAGCCCGTGAGGGGCAGGGGTTTTTGTCTGTTTAGGTCATTGCTATAATTCCAGCAGCTGAGTACCTGGTGAATATTTATTGAATGAGTAAACGGGGTCTGCTTTGGTCACGCTTGCTCTTTGGCCTTCACCCCTGCGAGTGGGCGAGTGGACAGAGTCCTGGGGCCCAGTCAGCTCCGGGCCAACTGCTGTGTTCCTGGCTCCCTTCCCCAAGGCCCTCGTCCTGGTGTGAGCCGTGGGATATTTCCCCTTAACTTAAGAGGAGAAAGGGCATCTAGACATGCATGTCTTTAGGGATCTGACGGAGGCAGGGCACAGTCACCTCATACATCATCATTCCAAGCTCGGCTTATGCTTCCTGGGCCTTCACGGTCATTGGAAAGGGCTTGTGGTCTTGGAACCCCCTGTGATGCGTCCTGTTCTTAGGTGTTGGAGAAAATGGCCTTGGAGCTGGGCCCTGAGGGATGCTGGAATTCCGGCTGCCCATACGTTGAGGAAGGGCTTTCTCAGTCCAGGGGGAGCAGGGATCAGGGCGGAAAGTTGTATAATGGCAAATTTCTTAGGGGTCAGGGAAGAACGGCCCCTGAGAGAGTTCTCTGGGGCTCGCTTTATGGTCGACCACTTAGAAGATGGATCTCAGTTTTTGATAATGAGTTCGGTGCTTTCATTGTACCTTCTCCTGCTTAAAAACATCCTTGAAGGGGCTTCCCTGGTGGCGCAGTGGTTGAGAGTCCGCCTGCCGACGCAGGGGACACGGGTTCGTGCCCCGGTCCGGGAGGATCCCACATGCCGCGGAGCGGCTGGGCCCGTGAGCCATGGCCGCTGAGCCTGCGTGTCCAGAGCCTGTGCTCCACAACGGGAGAGGCCACAACAGTGAGAGCCCCGTGTACCGCAAAAAAACCCAAACAACAACAACAACAACAAACATCCTTGAAGCGTTCTTGTTGTTGCCAAGTCGTTGATTACGGCACCCTGTGTTTGGCAGTCTGGATCTGGTCCCCTGATGTGGTGGCAGTGCCTGGCTCCAGTCCCCGTGGGGTAATCATATTTGGCCTCCAGTCACTGAAATTGCTTACAGTTAAGGCTTGACTGGAAGGTGAGTGAGTTCCCGACTTGTAACCTACTCAGCTGTGGTCCTACAAGTGCCAGCCACATCTTGCAAGACGCTAGACTCAATACCCCTTGTAGTGTGGTCAGGACAACCCTACGATCCCCGCTCCTGGTATACATGTGACAGTTAGGGAGGGTCATGGTCATCAGGTGTCAGGAACATAGCCACCCAGCACCAGGTCAGGGATTTTATTCCAGTTGCCTTTTCTGTGTGTTTTTTCAGATTGCCTCTAAATGAGACACATGATTAGAACAGCGTAGACTTGGGAAGGGAGCAACAGCAAGCAGGTCTTTGCCAAGAACTAAATCTAGAACCAACGTTAATGTTCCAAAACCTGAGTAATGAGGACCACAGTCAGAGCACAGTGGCTTTGAGTTTCTGTCCAGGGACTCTCCACGTGGCCACCTCCATGACAAGCATCATTGGAGAAGGGTGTCCCACATGCAGGAAAGCATCATGCCCCCCCGTTCACCCACCAGTGCGTGGAAGAGAAGGCATCACTTCTAACGGCAGTGTTAGCGCAGAAAAACGCATCCTTCCCTTCTCTCCCACTCCAAGGCTTTCATTATTTTAGTGCCACGTTCAGTGTTCTGTCTTTTCCTTCTGCTGCCCCACCCTTAGATGTCAATCTGAAATCATTCCATTTCTGAAATCATTCCATCCTGCGAAGTTTAGCTTTCCTACTACCCTCTGCAAAAGCTCCTGGGCTTTGCCACTTCTAAGTGGAGAGAAGTTGATGCACTTATGTATTTCCTTGTATATCTAGATTCGAGATTGTTTCTCAGAGTTGGGAAATCGTCAAAATGCAGTAAATGTTCTGGACAATGAGGGTTTCACGTACATTCAGATTTAAAGGAAGTTTATGGAAGTGGAACTTACAATTCCAAGCAGTGGTGTGATTTCTAGAGAATTCTCTAGACCAGACCGCCACTATCATGGTGACTAGTTTTGTGTTTTCAACTCTAGGTCATGTGAAATGTACCCAAACAACTGCTTATTCCTTTCCCTTTAGGAACATGGCTTTGGATTCCCAAGGCAGACCTTATGATAGGAATATTTTCACATTATTGGTTAAAAATTTGAGAATTTTTCAAAGCCAGTTTGGAGGAGCTAGTGTTCTTGAAGCAATCCTGATGACTCAGGTGGCTCCTTATTTTTAGTTTATTTATTTATTTATTTTGCGGTATGCGGGCCTCTCACTGTCGTGGCCTCTCCCGTTGTGGAGCACAGGCTCCGGACACGCAGGCTCAGTGGCCATGGCTCACGGGCCCAGCCGCTCCGCGGCATGTGGGATCCTCCCGGACTGGGGCACGAACCCGTGTCCCCTGCATCGGCAGGCAGACTCTCAACCACTGCGCCACCAGGGAAGCCTGGCTCCTTATTTTTAACCTAAGAGCACTTGTTCCAGAAAGTGGAACTGTACTGTGCACAAACTAGCTGTTTCCATAGAAACACTCGCGGTACTGATAGGAACAAAACATTCGGCCCGTCCGGTTTCTCCGTGTCTCAGTGTTTGTTGCCAGGACGGGCCCTGCTGTTCCTCAGTTGTCGCTGGTGTGGTATTAGGGTTCCAGCTGAATTTGATCAGTCCGTTGGATTTTCCCTTCATTTCTCTCATGACTGTGTGTTTGGGTTTGGGAGTGGGGCACGGCTGTGAGAAACAAATGAACGCACCTTCTCCATTCAGGCCAAGAGAAAGAAGCCTGGAGACGATCTGCTTTTCACTTAAAGAACTCACTCTCTGAAGATCTGTTCGTTCAGAGGGGACAAGATGTGAGGGCAGGGAGGGATGTTGGGGTATTCGTAGGCCCTTCTTATGCCACACTTCTAGATTCAGACTCTGTGAATCTCCAGTGTGGGATAAAGAGCTGAGCCGAATGGACACTGGTTTATTGATATTTAGTTCGGTGAGCTGAAGTGATTTCACCATCCATCTGACTCAGATCTCAGCTGAGACTTTGTTGAACTTTTGCTTTTCATTTGAATGGATATTTGCAAAAAAGAAAACTAAGGAGAGGAAACATAAAGGTATCAAATCTGTAGCTGTAATTGACATCTGAAGGCACGAGGCTCCAAGCTGGGACCATGTCCTGGAACATGGCATTGGGATCCACCACGTCCCATCACGACCAGTCAGGGCCATGGCTTGCCTGGAGTTCCATTTCTATTCCAGAAAGCAGCAGTATTTTAGGAACATGCGAATTTATATTGTAGGTCACAGAATTTAGGTATAAATTCAGATACCTGGGGTTACTCTGGATATGTAAAATACGCCTCAAAACTGTGTAATATTAAAAGTGCATTTTCTTCTTCGAAAAAGAAGTCATATCTAAGATTTCCATGTGAACTGTAAGGGTCCAAGCAGTTTCTGCGGCATAAATGCAGGTTTCCATTCGTGGTTTAATGGTGCCTGGGTTGCAACAGAAAAGGTGTTTGGGCAAAAATAGTAAGGGAAAAATGATTCATATTTGGCTTCTGTCTACATTAGGCCTGTTCAGGGGGATGGAATTTAGAAATCACACAATAAATATGAGACCAAAATGCTTGATTGAGGACTTGCTTTCATTTCTTCACTATCCTGAGCACAGGGACATGTGTTTTAAAGCCTTTAAAGGCATTTGTGAGAGGATATATATATATCTAGGCCATAAAAGGGATTACCTATCAAAAATAAGAATCAGTAAAGAATACAGCTGACTCGCAGGGAAAAAAAAAAAACCCTTGCCAGTTTTAAATTGATCTCGGTTCTCTTTATTATTTTTTAAAATTTATTTACTTTTTTTTTTCTTTTAATTGGAGTAAAATTGCTTTACAGTGTTGTGTTAGTTTCTGCTGTACAGTGAAGTGAATCAGCTATATGGATACCTATATCCCCTCCCTCTTGGACCTCCCTCCCACTCCCACCAATCCCACCCATCTAGGTCGTCACAGAGCACCGAGCTGAGCTCCCTGCGCTATACAGCAGGTTCCCACTAGCTATATTTTACACATGGTAGTGTTTTTATGCCAAACCTAATCTCCCAATTCGTGCCACCCTCCCCTTCTCCCACTGTGTGCACATGTCTGTTCTCTACGTCTACATTTCTGCCCTACAGATAGTTTCATCTGTACCATTTTTCTAGATTCCACATATATGTGTTAATATACAATATTTCTTTTTCTCTTTTTGGCTTACTTCACTCTGTATGACAGACTCTAGATCCATCCACATTTCTACAAATGACCCAATTTCATTCCTTTTAATGGCTGAGTAATTGATCTCGGTTCTCTTTATAAATGAACTTGGGGAGTTCCCTGGCGGTCCATCTCTTAAGCATCCAGTGGTTAGGACTTGCCGCTCTCACTGCCGTGGCCCTGGGTTCGGTCCGTGGTCAGGGAACTAAGATCCCACAAGCCGTGCAGCATGGCCAAAAAAAAAAAGAACTCGGAAAAGATTATTTTATTTTTACAAACTGTAATCGTGACCTTGCTTTGTTTCCATGTATTTAATTTTCCTGAAAAGGTATTTCAGAAGACAGCCTTTCTGGAAATGGTTTTTCCTGTATTACCCAGAATTGGACTGATGGCGCTTGCAGGAGTGGGGTTCCAACTTGTACTATGCATCAGCTGTTGGGCGTGGGTGTAGAAGGAAGGGACATCGTAACTGTACATCTGTATGTGGTCTGAGACGGAAGGTCTGTTCCCTCCAGTAACCCTAACACACGAAGGGTCCGCCTTGCAGGTGGCTCGTTTCCCAGCCAGCAGCACGGTAGACAGGGCTTATTGTTTCAAAGGTAAAGCCATCCCATCTGTTCCTTGGCAACTGTACTAGGAACCGCTGAAGGAATCCTTTTAGAGCTTTTGGCTCCCAGTACAGATAGACAGACAGACAGACACGTGCTTCTCTCAACCTGGCTGAGAGCATGACCCAAATGTCTGCCTCCGGAGTGTGGATCTAGAGAAAGAAACTGCACTTTCCAATATATGCCAGTATCCTTCTAGATTCTTAGGTACCTCTGAGATGAGTATGCAGTCATTCACGTTGTTGTAAAATTTAATTATTAAAAGAGCACTGTTCTTAAGCACAGTGTGCTTGCCTAGTACTCAGTACAGCCCAAACAACTTTTCCAGATGGGTTACATGAAGTCAGCTTCATCCAGGTTGTCTCTGCTATAGAAGTCATCCCTCACCATGTGTCCTTACATACTTTTCTTGTGAGCTCTGGAAAGTTACAGTACACTGTTTAATTCTGGCCACTGTACTATTTCTTTTATGCGCACGGTGGGCAGACCTTTTGAAATTTGCCCTTTGCTTCTCCTCCCTCTCATAATTCAGTTTTTTCCTTATTCTTTTTTCTGATATTACTTGAGATTACTGGAAAGAATAGGATTATCTAGGACTGGATCTCCAGCCACCCTCAGCAACTTGAATCCCTGTGAAATGGCAGCTAACCTGGAGCTGGCCAACTCAAATGGAATCTTGATCTCCTTACATGTAAACTTCAGAAAACTCAAAAGGAGTGCTTTGAAAAATATGTCTGCCTGTAGTACGAGAATTATTAGTATATATTACCAGGTAATGCTGCTAACTTTACTTGTGCTCAGATAGGCTTTCCTGCGGATCAGATACATTGAAATGAAAAATTATGAGGACCCAGTGCATTTGCTCACTGTACATCTCTTTTATATTTATTCCTTACCTTTGACTTGGCTTGATCTACCGTAGAATGTTCCAGAAATTTCATTGGGTCTGATGTCTGATTTGGCGCTAATTTATGAGTCTGCTTGGAGTGTTTCCTTGGGCTTCAGTTATATGCCTGCCGTAAATTTTAATTACACTAATTAGACAGAGGTGGATGCCTAAGCCCAGTTGGATTCCTAACCCTGTTCAGCTGCGTCTGTCATTAGTTTTTTCAGTGACATGATTTGGCACCATTTTCCAACACATTTTCAGAAAATTAGTTTTACGTTAGAAAAGAACTTGCCTAATAAAGCTACTGACATTCAGCTATTTTCTTTACCTTCTTGGGGAACTGGGCTTGAGTAAAATGTGTGCATTTAAACTATAACTTGTATATTCTTTCCTCTTCATGCCTGTGGGTTATCCGATTGGTTTGGTACTTGAAGAAGGAGTCTTGCCCAGTCCTGCAGCCAGGCTGACTAGTCCCGTGCTTATGTCTAGTTCAGGAAGAGCGTGGATTGGTGCAGGGATGGCCGACAGCCCTTAACACGTGGACCAATGCCAGCTGACTGGCATTATCTGCAGGAAGCACAGTGTTGAGGAGGATTCTGAAGTCTGGACCCAGCAGGAAGGATGCCAGCTTTGATCAGTGACATGTGCCCTGGGCACGGGACAGTGCAGTCTCAGAAGCACTCTTGCCATTCCTGTTTTAGTGAGGATAATCCCATCCGTGCCTAATGCAAGCCTCTAAGAGCTCCAAGGCCAATTAGCATCCTCCAGACCAGGCTGGGCTGCCTGAAAGCAGAGGGTGTCAAACAAGCATCAAAAACTCCTAGAGGGCTTGTCAAAACCCAGGTTGCCCAACCCCAATCCACAGAGTGTGGCATTCAGCAGGTCTGGGGTGGGGCCTGAGGTTTGCATTTGTAACAAGCTCCTAGGTGATGCTGAGGCTGCCAGTCAGGGACCCCACTTTGACAACCGCTGCCTTAGAGGCTAGAGGGCTATGTGCACCTGCCACTTAGCTGTCCTCACAGCTCTCTGTCACCTCAGAGAAGTCTTTGGATTTTGGTTTTGGGCCCGTGTGCCAATCTCTGTCCTCCACAGCGCTGGGTTCTGGTCAGGTCTGGAGTTCCTTGTTTCTGCCCGGAAATAGCCCTCATCCTTAGCCATATGTAAACTTAAAGGGCTTAAAACATTCTACTCCTGGTATGAAAGGATGCTCTGAAACACAAGTCACATCCCTTTCACTTACTCTGCGTTCAGCACCACCTCAGGACACCAGTCTGTCTGCCAAGCGGGCACACGGGCGTTTAGGCACACGGGGAGTGACGAGAGCCATAGTTTTACACCTTGAGGATGGTCGTGCTGACACAGTGCAGCTGACCGGTTTGTATCCACCCAGATTACCCCACACCACATCCACTCTCACCAGGGCTGAGTCCCATTCTTTCATATCCTTGCTGGCGTGTTTAGTCTCCGTTTCATGCATGTAGCTTTTGTTGAGTATCTGCCCTCTGCCAGGCGTTTTGAATTTCATGCGTGGTCAAGGCCTCTGGCACGATACAGAATCCTGTGATGGGGTGATGGGCGCATTTCTCTCCTGGGATTTTCTTAAGGCAGGCTCAGCAGTTAGGCATGGCAGAGAAGGCAGGAGGCCAGAAGCGTCTCTCATGTGTGCAGCACGGTGTTTAGCTACTGCAGAGGGAGGGGCACAGAGAGAAATGAGCCGGCTCCATCCCGCTCCAGAACAGTACACAGAGGAAACAGCACCGTGCACGTGGGCGAGTTGGGGTCTGCCAGCCTTTTGGTCAGTTCTTTGAAACAAACATGATATGGTTACTGTCATCCTGAATCTCATAGGCTGGGGCATATGTCGCAAAGGACTTACACATCATTTTTGTTACACCTCATTTCCAGATCCTTTATTTTTGTCGTGTGAGGTTTTACTCAGTGCAATCATTCCCATATTTATCGGACTGAGTTTCTAGAATCCGTGTGATGGTGCTGAGGATGTGTGAAGACGATGTTTTTTCATGAAGCTCATGGATTTTTCTGTGTCCCTGTCTCGCAGAGTCTCAAGTATCCAGAGGCAGCTGGCCCAGTTTGAGAGCGAGTCCTGGCCGGGCATGGCCGAGGCCGACAGGGACCGGCTTCAGCTCATCAAGGAGAAGGAGGCCCTGCTTCAGGAGCTGCAGCTCATCATCCAGCAGAGGAGGCCGGCGGAGGACGTGGCCCGGCTGGAGGAGGAGCGGCGGCGCCTGGAAGAGGAGATCCAGTGCTCCCGGGCCACATCCGTGCAGGGTGCCACGGAAAGGTGGGCTGGCTGGGCGGGCGGGGCCGGCTTCCGGTGGAGGAGCAGCTGGCAAAGCCGAAGCCTTGTTACTCAGGCAGCTACGGCCTGGCGGAAGGTGGAGGGAGCCGGTGCCTGCCGTCCGCAGGGGGTGCCCAGGGCTCGGAGGCTCCCGGTCCCTATTACAAGTGGGAGGTGGTCGAGAACCAGATGGAGTAAGGAAGACCAGGGAACCCACCACTTAGACCCCGCCCACTCCCGCTGCAGGTACCGGGTGCACCCGGCCCCTGTGTTTCCAGGACAGCGCCCAGGACAGGTGTCGGGTCTCCAGCCAACAGGGGGCCGGAGGCAGGTGGTGGTCGGCTCCGTGACCACGGAGGAACCTCGTTCCTGACATCAGCAGCATCTCCGTTTCCGCAGTCTACCTCTTACTTTTATCTCCCACTTTGATTTCTCGCCAGCAAAGCCTGCCCTTTTGGCAGCAGGAAGTCTCCGCTCTCTCGCGTGTCTTTCTGAACGTGCATCTCTTCAGTTGGTCTTGGGGCTCTTTCCCAGAGTGGGACACGTGAAGCCAGCACAGAGTCCTTTGTCCTCTGTTGCTCGCCCTTTCATTGTGTGCCCTGTCTCCTGGTTTTGCGTTTGCTGTGTGTGATCACGGATTGCGTGGAAGGCTGGGTCTGCTTTCCACGTTGCACAGCTGTCAGAAGTTTGGGGATATTTGCTGAGCTTTGGAGAGCCCACCGCCCATTTGATAACATACTGGCTCCTTAAAATTCACTGTATTACCAGGATCATAAGCTGTATCTCTGTGAGCATTCTCTAGGTAGAGTTTAATAGTCACCTGAATTATTTGGTCAGTACAGATGCCCTTATAACGATTATTTCATCGAATGTTAGGACTGTCCTCTGTTTTTGCTGGGGGTTGTCTCTGCTTGGATATTCGTTGTTAATTGATAGACAGGTCTGCGTTGTGTCCTGAGGGGCTACTGTCAGCGCTGGAGGGAAGCAATGGTGATTGGGGAGTCCAGTGCATAGGAATGGGCAGAGAGCATGTTAGTTTGCCTGACGTGGTGGCGTGCCCTTGTCACCTCGCTCAAAATAAACCCAGAGCAACGGGACTATGAAATGCAAGTTTCATCTGTGCTCTTGTGCTTTTGTATCGTTTCAGCTTAACATCACCTTCCGTTCTCCCCATGCTGTTCTCTTGTGTATGTTTCAGGTCAGAGGGCCTGGGAGTTCTGGTTGGTTTTCTCTTAAGGGGCGAGGATTCAGTCCCACGAACACCACATGTCCACCACATGTACCAGGACCCCACACCCATGTACCCTTGAGTGTTTCTGCCCTCACCATGTGGAAATCCAGAGTGCAGGAGTGCTGTGGTCCCAGGGCACAAATCCATGGAACCCCACAGAGCTGGTTTTACCCTGATGCCTGGGTTCAGGGCCTGGGTCACCCAAGCTCGTTCACCTGACGGGGTCTCTTGTGGAACCAGCCTGGGAGCTGCATCCTGGGGCGCAGGGCCCTCAGCTGGGACTGAATTGGCCCCAGGTGTCTCCTGAATCTGGCACTACACAGCCTTGGGCAAGGAGGGCCGTGCACAGGTGCTAATAAGCACCTTTCCGGCCAGGTGATGGGGCCAAGTGCCCCGTGAGTGTTCCCTTGGCGGTGACGTTCTGGGCCTAGCGGATGCGGGCCCGTTTCTCCCTGCCGCCTGGGGCCCAGAGGCAGGGGGCTTTCCCTGGGATCAGGCTGAGGGCGTTAGAAGAGACCCGGTCTGGGAGGAGGGAGCCAGGCAGAAAGGTATGGAGGTACGCGTCTCAGGGCTGACGTGTGCCAGCTGTTTGGCCAGGCCCAGTCTTTGCCCGTCTTGGTTTCAGTGGCATCATTGTCAGATGGAAAGTTTGAGCCAGGTTAGTGAGTACTGCTGGGGATTGGGGGGATGTAAGTTTTTTCCTCTTTCAAAGGAAAGAGCAGTTGTTTTGTAGGGCGCCTACTTGGCCATATGGTGAACTGCCATCATTTTGAATTGTAAGCGAGAACTGTTTTGTTCTAGGAGTGAACATATTCATTTGTACATTCACTTAATAACTATTTGTCGAGTGCCTATCCATGTTGGGCTCTATTCTAGGCAGTGGGCGTAGCGCTGTGGGAAAAAATTTCATTTTAGAAAATAATAAAGTTGAAAAAAGTAGGTAGAAAACTACCTCCAACACTGTGGCAGTTGTTTTTTTATTTTATTTGTGTTTAATCTTTTAATTCTGTAGATTTTAGAACTGCACGTAGTTTTGCCTGGAAGGGGGCTTAGCATGAGGGAACCTGATTTGTTCCAAGGAATTCCAGTAGATTACTGCATGCTGTACATTTGTATCCATATTCTAGTCTAGTCTCCCATCCATCTGTTCATCCACCCACACCCATCCTCCCACACACCTCAGCCACCCATCCGTATGCCCATCTGCCTGTCTGCTATCTGTCCATCCAATCCACCTGTTCACCTATCCGTCTGCCCGTCCCTCCTCCCACCCCTGCATCCGTCAGTCCATCCAGCCACCCACCCATTGATTTATCCATCCGTCTTTCCACCCATCCATCCACGCATGCATGCATCCATCCATCCACCCACCCATGCATTCATCCGCCTATCCACCCATGTGCTGAACTTCTACAGTGTATCAGGCACTGTTCAGGCAGCCAGTGGGACATTTTTAAGCAAGACAAAAACAGTCTGTTATCTTGATGTTTATGATCTTGGATGTGCTTTTTTAGAATTTAGTCATTGACACCTCAGTCAGTTTGGGGGAATTTACAGTTGAATTTCTTGTTAGGAAAATATACTTGACGTCTTTGAAATTCACCAGTGGACTCTTTTCGTACCTACAGGATTCTACTTCAGGAAAAAAGAAACTGTCTCCTGATGCAGCTGGAAGAAGCTACCCGTCTAACGTCCTATCTCCAGTCCCAGTTACAAAGGTGGGTAACTTGTTATCATCTTATAACGACGTGGCCGTGAACTTCACAGTTCCCTTTGGCTTGGTTTTCTCTCCTAGAACTTGGAACCTGCAGTGGCTGTAAACACTGGACAGGAAAGTGTGGATACACGATATTTTTAAGAGGAGCTACTCATATATGATCCAAGGAATACGAGGAGAACCAAGAGTGACTTGAGAATAATGAATCATTTATCGAAGGATTTTGTCACTCACAGCATCAGGACTGTATATGTCCATCTACATAGATGCACACATACGCGTTTAATTATTTCCTTTTAAGATATTCATTTTAATTAGGCATGAATATCTTTAAAATCCGATTTGGATGCTCAGTAAGAGCTCCAGTTTTCAAGCACTTACCGTATCGTGAAGTGTAGTGTTAAGGGCTTTCTGTGTATTACTTTCTCAGTTCTCCCTCTCACAGCGCCTTGAGGCAGGAACCGCTATCATCCCAGCGCAGGGTGAGAAGGTGGGAGGCTGGGAAAGGGCAAAGCCCTTGACCAAATCAAATGCATTCAGTTAGTCTTGAGTGTGAGCTGGAACTTGAACTCGAGCAAGAGCCCTTGACTTTAACTACTGCTCTCGACCGACCGACATTCAAAGAAACAAAGGAAATATTTACGAAGGGGCGGGGGTGGGTGGGGGTGTCTTAAAACGCTCACAGGTGCTCAGAGGTGTTGAAGAGGCGCTGGGGTGAACGGGCCCGAGGCAGAGTTTTGCTCCTCTGGAGCAGACCGGAGGCGCGGCTCCCGGTGGGGACGGGCAGGCTCCAGCCGCGGGCTCCAGGCTGCTCTTCTCGTTTCAGCCTGTCCGCCAGCACCCTGACCATCTCCTCGGGGAGCAGCCGCGGCTCCCTGGCCTCCAGCCGGGGCTCGCTGGCCTCCAGCCGGGGCTCCCTGAGCTCCGTCAGCTTCACCGACATCTACGGCCTCCCGCAGTACGAGAAGCCCGACGCCGAGGGCGGCCCGCTCCTGCGCTTCGACCTTGTCCCCTTCGACTCCCTGGGCCGGGACGCCCCCTTGGCGGACGCCCCGGGCCCCACGGGCCTCCACAAACAGAGGCGCTCCCTGGACACGCCGCAGTCCCTGGCGTCCCTGTCCTCGCGCTCCTCGCTGTCCTCGCTGTCCCCGCCCAGCTCGCCCTTGGACACGCCCTTCCTCCCGGCCTCGCGAGACTCGCCCCTGGCGCAGCTCGGGGACGCCTTCGAGGTGGCGGGCGTGGGCGCCCTGGACAGGCTGCGAGCTCAGGCCTCCGCAGTGGGGGACGAAGACACGCCGGGCGCGGCGTCCTTGCCGCCGCATGGGTGTCCCGGGGACGGGGAAGGACCTCGTGAGCGAGGACCCCAAGCGGCTGCCGCTCCCACGGCTGCAAGTACGTACTGATGGGTCCGGTGGGTGCCCCGGGGCGGGGGAGGAAAGGTCTCGAGTTCAGGGAGGAAGCCATGCATCCGCATAGAAGCCAGCTGGCTCTGCTGTGGCCTAGTGAGCCCTCAGCTTAGGACCCTCCAGGGCAAGAGGAGGCCCGTGCACCCGCTCGCTTGCTCGCTCGCTCGTTTTGCGTGCTTTGGCCCTGGGTCCTTGAAATGTCATGGAAACTGGCAAAGTAGTCTTTCCCAGGCATTTGGCTTGTTTTCAGAATATACTTAATTGTCGAAAATGAGACAGTTCCTCCACATTCGGAGGCTGATAAAGAAGTACGCGGGCCTTAACTCTCCAGGGCGTGTGCCCAGATACAGCGTTGTGTGTGTGCCCGCCTCAGACCAGCCTTGGGACTGCTGTCTGGCCGTGGCCCGGCAGAAATCTCTACTTCCGTTGGCCCTGTGACTTCATCTCTTCATCCTTTGTCCTTGTACTTTTTTTTTTTAATTTATTTTTGGCTGCGTTGGGTCTTCGTTGCTGCGCGCGGGTTTTCTCTAGTTGCGGCGAGCAGGGGCTACTCTTCATTGCGGCGTGCGGGCTTCTCATTGCGGTGGCTTCTCTTGTTGCAGAGCACGGGCTCTAGGTGTGCGGGCTTCAGTAGTTGTAGGACACGGGCTCAGTAGCTGTGGCTCGCGGGCTCTAGAGCGCAGGCTCAGTAGTTGTGGCACACGGGCTTAGTTGCTCCGCGGCATGTGGGATCTTCCGGGACCAGGGCTCGAACCGTGTCCCCCTGCATTGGCAGGCGGATTCTTAACTACTGTGCCACAAGGGAAGCCCTGTCCTTGTACTTTTCAAGGACATAATTCTGTCACGGAGGGAGTGAAAATATCAGTCCTTTCTACCGAATCGATTTCTCCGCTGCTCTTGAAATCCAGAAACATGTAGCCATGAGAATTTCATCCGTCCAGTTGGTGTTAATTCAGCTTCTGCTGGGTGCCAGCGTCTGTCAGCTTGTAGCCCACATGGAAAGCCAGACTGCTGTTGTGGGGGGTATTCTGGCTGATGGCTGGTGCACAAAGCAGAGTCTGGGCTCCGCCCTCCTTATCTTCATCCCGAGTGCTTTTGTGAGCCAACCTCTAGCGACTTTAACTTCCTGAATTTTAAGAGAAGATCAGAACAGGCCTCTCATTCCTGAAGTTCAGCCCACTTAATTTTTATTTGCACAGCAAAACTGTTTTTAGACATTCCATTTAGGCGAACACTAGATAATTTGTATAGCATAGTGGATCTCAACCAGGGGTGTTTTTGACCCCTGGAGATACTTGGCAGACATTTTCAGTTGTCACACTGTGGGGCTGGTGGGGTGCTACTGGCATCTGGTAGGTGGAGACCAGGGGCAGTGCTCAACATTCTACAGCGCACAACATGGTCCCCATCTTGGCTGGAATGATCCAGCCAAGATGTCAAGAGTGCCGAGGCTGAGAAACCCTGGTCATGTACTGTTAAGCAGTCAGCAGCAAAAGGTGGAAATAAAACCTGAATACAAAACCAGGGTGATGTAGCAGAAATGGCTTCGAACTAGCAGCTTATACCCAGATTCCGTTCCCTGCCCTGTTGACTCACTAGCTGTGCGACCTTGAGCGCAACCTTAGATGGAGCTGAGTCTTGGCTTCTGTGCCCTTGAATGAGGTGATCTTTATGGGCTCTTCCATTCACCACCATTCTGTTACCTGTCGGGTTTTTTTATGTATACCCACGCGGGTTATTATATATATGTAAGATAATAGTCTCTTGTAGCCTTTACGTGTTTAACCAGAGATCCATTATGTTCTGCGGCAGCCCCGAGCCTTTTTGGCATCTCTGTTATTTTGGTGTCTCCCCCTCTGCGTTTGCAAACACACCTTTCATATCCCCAGATACGTTATTTCTGTAATTCACATGTACAGGGGAACTTTATTCGCTTTGTTCTTTGTTGCAATCACAGGTTCAGTGCTCCATGTTTATTCAAAAAAGAAAATACAAAATAAGGACTGAATCGTGCATCTGTTGCTTGAGCTTCCTCTTCTCAGTGTCCAGCCCCCCGTACCAACTTTTCGTTAAAGGCTGAGATACAAGAGTGTCTGTCTACTTATGCAGGAAATCCACACAAGGTCCAGCACCGCTTTTGGTCCAGGGGAAAGACTGGGTGGGAAGGGGAAGAGCTGACTTAATTTCTGATCCTGATTCCTTTATTTTTCTTTTCTACTTTGTGGTGGATGTTATAGTGCTTCAAGCTTAGACTGGGAGGTCTTTGCTTATGGTGTGGTCAGATACTTCCATCTCGTGGTGTGTTCATATACGACACTCTGGGTAGAATACAACTAGAGGTACTTGACTTAGTGAATGGGTCTTGGTAGGTGCTCTCGCAGGCTGGGTTGGGTGAGCAGCTTCAGGCATGGACACAGGGTGACTCCTTGCCTCCCGTGATGCTTATGAAGCCTAGAGTCATCGCAGCTTCATAAAGTTGGCGAGGATCTCAATACTCGTTATATTAACCCCACCCTCATTTATGACGCCCGAGGTCACGTAGTTCCCTCCACTCTCCAGTCTGACTAAGAACAATACAGTCTAAGTTTGACTTAAGGAAGCTTTAACGAGAAAAATTTTTAGTAACATAAAATTCAGAATTGCCCATTGTGTTTTAAATCAACCTGAGGGGACAGAAGGTGGGGCAGGGGAGTGGGGAAATAAACTGTCATCTTTAACAGTTTTTACATGTTTACTACAATTTTATCTTCCCCACATTTTGAAAGTCAAATGTGTCATGATTTGAAATCCGTTCCTATTTTCATTTCCCACTGGTATTTGCTAATATAAGTCGGTAAATATTTTAACCTTGTTCATTTGTTTATTGATGTTTTTTATTACATTCATACCCTGTTTAAAATTGTTGTCTTAAATTCTACAGTTTTTTCACTTTGTGCTTTTTTTTTTTATCTCTTTTCTCATGCGGCTCGACAGAAACGTTCACTGTAAGTGACCTTGGACTTCTCCTTCGCCTTGCTGGTCAGGCTGTGCCACATCTTTGTGCAGTGAATCAATGTATTTAGGATGGTTGGGGTGTGGTCAGGAAGGGCATAGCTCATAGCTGTGCTTTAATGTAGCTCAACAGTTGCTCTTATTATTGTTGTTGTCGTTTGAACGGTATTCATCCTGGCTATGAAAGTTGTGTAAGAACTTTTCTAAGAGCTTGACGTATTTTTTCCTTCTTGGGTTTTTTCCCCAGACTTTAACACTTTCATTATTTTAATATGCCAGCTGGCAGCTTTGCCCACGATGTGATTTTCCTTATACTTTCTTCCCTTTTGTCAAGCAGCGTTGCTGTCCTTAAGTCTCAGTGTCTATTTGTCTGTGTTTAATGATGGAAAGGTCTGAGGTTTATAAAATGAACGTGTGGAAGCTTGTTTATTCCTTACTTCACTGGCGTTGCTCCCCACTCTCCGTCTCGTTGCCTTGAAGCCCAAGAGCAGATGGTTGCGGTGTGTACTGTGGGGTGTGCCGTGTGCTTTCTTTCTCACCCAGGGCAAGTGCTGACCGTACCTCCTTCTGTCAACTCCTGCATCCAGTTGCTCCTTGAATGTGCTAAGCCCAGGATCACTGAGGATTGATTCCCCCATTTCCTTTCTCTCTTCATCCACTTTCATTGCAATGAGAGAGAAATTTTGGCAGTCACACCATTGGGTTGCCTGGAAGTTAACTGGATCATTGTGTGGTGTTACTTCCTTAAAGGCATGTAGGGCCGAGTGTCAGGGCTGGGAATGGAAGTAGTGAGCCATTGTGTTTGCTGGGTTCCATGGAGCAAACTGAGGGGTTCTATCTGCAGTTTAGAGCTGGAGGCTCTGGGTCCTTCCATAGGGCCGGGGTGATGAGCAGAGCTGGACTTGGGAGTCGTCATCTACGATGTGAGAGTTGTTGTCTCCGGCCATCCGAGGACGGAGCCAGCTTCTGCCCTTGGCCGAGGCGGGGCCGGTGGCCCCCACGCTGGGCGCTGCAGGCCTTTGAAAGGTCGGCTTTTGTCTGCAGTTAACATCGTGAGACCAAAGGCCACAGCCCTGTCTGTTTTGTACCCCGATGAATATATTTGGGTTTAATTGTTCTGTGAATAATAAATTGGTTGAACATAATAAATAAATTGGTTGAACAGAGAGACAGTCATTGGTGGACTCGCTATTTCCCTCAACTCAGGGGTGCACAGGTGTCTAGATTTTCAATTTCTAGAGCTTAGATGGCCGGAGAACATAGACAAGAGGGACCTGCATTATTAACAAGAGGCATTGTGATGCCAGAGTGAGGCTCAGTTTGGGGCTTCATGCTTTAAGCCTGTGTTCTAACCGTGTGTGCCTCTCTCAGAAGCGTTGAGGTTCCTGTGTCCGTCGTCACATTTAGCAGCGGGAGACGGCATGCCTATTTCTGTTGCTTTTGTTAAAAGAAACTTGTTGCTGTGAGGGAAGGAGTAGAAAGAGTTGATGAAATGATAAAAGGGAAAATGTCAGTAGTTGTCTTTGGCTCTTGCTTACAATAGATATGAGACAAAATAAGCTGCCCAGTCATGGTCCTTCCTAATCCCAGGAGACAGTTCTGGAAGCCAGTGTGGCCCCAGGGCTGCTGAGGAGGACGCTGCAGTTAGAGCGGCAGAGGAGTCACGGAGACGTTGGCAAAGGCCCAGTCTGGGTGCATCTGTGTCCTCTGACTCGAAAGTCACTCCCTTTTGTTGGGGGCTATTTGATGATTTTTAAAAACTCTGTTTTCTGATTATAAAGCAGTGTAGCCTGTGTTCCTTGTATAAAGTATGGAGAATACCAAGCAGCGTCAAGGAGGAAACATCCCCCACCTGCTTCTCGGAGAGCGCGCTGCCGTCCACGTGCAGGCGAAATCTCTCTCCAGGCTTTCCCGTGTGACACTCTCTCAAAGGGCCACGCCAAGGGCCTTCCCGCCACCTTCTGACCTGTGCGCTCATTAAGGAGGTGAAGGGAGATTGATGATCATTTAAAGAGCTTTTAAAGAAGTAGCCAGAAGCCTGTTTCTTCCATTTTCCAATATAAGAAAAGACTCGAGCAGAGTGCATGTAAACACACATCTGCACACGTGCTGGCCTGTCTCTGCCACTTCGTGCCTTTGTCTCTGCTCTGCCCTGGGCTCCCGCACTGTCGCCTCCTGAGCCCGACCGTGTCTCTCGCCTGCAGCAGCGACCCCCCGAGAAGACAGCGCCCAGAGGCTGGAGCGGAGAGCGCGCTGCGTGTCCGCCTGCCTGTCCGATTACTCGCTGGCCAGCGACAGCGGCGTGTTTGAACCTCCCACCAAAGGTTAGAAGCTGACCTTCTCCCCTGCCTGGGCTGACTTCCCAAAGGCACCCCTGCCGAGACCTGTCTGGCTTGACACTCTGTGTGTCTCCGGGGTGCAGCTCTCCTGGCTTTTCTCCATGCGGGAGGGGCCCTGAGCATCCCCACGGACCCCCTCTGCTCCCAGGTGGCGTCTGGGGACTGGCCTGGCTTCGGGCATCTAGGATGACTGCTTTCTCTCCGGCCCCGGGGGTTGGAAGGCATGAGCTCAGTAGAGCCGGAAAAGGAGAACCAGTGTGCGAGGGAGACCTGCTTTTCTAGAAAGGACGTTCACTAGAAATGGATGTTTCCCCCGTCCCCTTTCCTTAGCTGGAGGAATCGACTTTGCAAGGACAAAACCCCTTGTGGGCTTTATTTTGTTTGAGACCTTTGATGTCATTTTTTCAGCTCAGATATCTGTATACATTTCACTTATCGCCAACTTTTTTTTTTTTTTTTTTTGGCTGCACTGCTCAGCTTGCGGGATCTTAGTTCCCTGACCAGGGATCGCATCCGCGCCCGCTGCAGTGGAAGCGCGGAGTCTTAACCACTGGACCGCCAGGGAAGTCCCCCCTGCAAAGCTTTTAAGAGTATATGTTTTTGATCTTTGTCGTAAATATCACATGTGGTTTTGAGAGGTATTTTCTCAAAAAGGCCACTTCGTCAGCAGGTACCCTGGGAGGTGACGTCATGGATCCTGGGGACCTGCCGTGCCCTGCCAGTCACTTAAAGCATTTATTTATGTTGCAACTTAATAAAGCCCTTCTCAGTAAGAAGCACCCCTAGTGTGAGAGAGCTTCTGCCGAGTCCGAGGTAACCAGGCCCCCCCGGAATAACGCGGTGCCTTTCCGACTGTGTTCAGGAGTGAGGATGCTGACGACCCTGCGCGTGGAGACGCTTGCGGTAACGAGGGGCCCCAGATCCATGTTGGATTTTTGTGAGTACAGAAGACTCCTTCCCTGTTGCTCGTAAAGACGATGGGTAGATTGGGGCCCGCCCGGCGTCTCACACCTCCACACACAGGCCAGGAGGGATGGAGGGACCCGCGTGATCCGGCTGCTGCTCCCTGGCCTGGGTGCCCCCGGGCCCATCTCAGCGGTCTCAGGTGAAGGGACAGAGGTGGCGGGAAGGAGAGATGGGCAAGAGCGGCTCCATTGCCGTCCTCCAACAACGAGTCACAGCCGGGGACTCTCACCCCATGGGCACAGTCCGGCCCTCGGGGAAGTTCCCGCCGGAGCTGGGGTAGCCAGGTGCTGTGCAACACTAAGCGTTCTGGTTTCTAGCTACACTGTCTAGAAGGGCAGTTACCAGCAGTGTTCAGACGAACGAGGCAGGATGTTCACATCCCAGCAGCTTTCTTTTGCTCGCTCTTGTCATCCTAGTGTTTCTCGGCACTCGTGGCGTTCGGGCTGGGTCGCTCTCGGTGGGGGCCGTGCTGTGCCCTCTGGCGTGTTGAGCAGCAGCCCTGGCCTCCACCCACGACACGCAGTAGCCCCCCTCCACTCAGTGTGACAGTAAGAAACGCCTCTAGACTTTGCGCAGGTCCCCTGGGGGTGGGGTGAGGACCACTGCAGTCGTTCAAGCAGGATTTCTGCACCGTGGGGCATTTGCAGTCTGTGAACGTGCATTTTATTTTCTAGGCACGACAGTGCCAGCGAGTGTCTCCTCGTGAACGTGCTCCAGCTGAAGAACTTTGCCGGGCTGGTGGTGAAGGAAGACTGCAAAATGTAAGCTCCCGCGCCAGTGGGGGCCGTGTCCTCCCCCCGGGCCCTCCTCCACATGGCACCACTGGCTGACCTGCTGCACGTGGCAGTTTGGGGAGGGAAAAGACTGTCTTGGAACCTGAATTTACAATAAAACGCTAGGGGGTGTCTGTCTGAAATCTAAAGGATTGTAAGTTTTAAGAAGAGGCTGGTTTATTATTTGAGGCAGGTGGAGTTACTGGAGCCAGGCTGGTTATGTGCCGTGGCCATGCTGACAAAGTGCTGGGTGCCCATCATCAGCAGCGTTGGGGCTTAAAACGTCCATTCTGGTCACAAGGCTGGTGGCGACACAGCCACACTCGGCTCTTGCGATCTGATGAGGTGCCTGAAGAGGCCTCAGGCTGGGCTCAGGCATCCTTGTCCGAGCAGGGAGAAGGAAATCTGTGTTGTCCCCAGTGGGGAGATGGGTGCCCGATGGGGGTGTGAGGTCCCACTTACCCTGGCGGGTGAACCCACCGGTGATGGGTGTTCACGCCCGACGGTGCCCTCCCCTTCCGTGAGTCGTCTTGGTAAACTGGCCTCCCGAAGGCATTGGAAGCAGCCTGGTTTTCAGCGGCTGAGGGTTCGCCCTGGGATTCTGCTCGCCCTGACGTGTACTTCACTCCACTGATGCTGGAGCTTCTCCTGGGTGCTGGCTTCCACGCTGGGGGTGGATAGGGCCGGGAGCCCAGCGCGGCGGGTGCCTGGGTGGGCCAGCACTCTGAGAGGCAAGGCAGGTAGGCTTGGAGAGGGAGCCAGGGGGCCGTGGAGAGATCAGTGCAGATGTTTTCCCACAAAGATGGTAAAAGCAGACCTCCGTTTGAGTCGCCTGAAGTCCTAACCGCTGACTTGGAAGTCTTCTCTTTGTGATTGGGTTTTTCCCCCTGATCTCCGGGGGCACGTAAGTTCTTTGGGCTTACTCTTAGTTGAGAAAAGGATCTTTTCCAAAAGACATTAAAATTCTGCACATGGGCAGTGGAATAGGGCGGCGTATGTGCACACGTATGCGGTCCATGCGTGTCACGTGCAGATGTGTCAGGCTGCCTCTGTCTGCTTTTTCCTTCCTCTCTTGGTTCCAGACACATCCGCGTCTATTTGCCCCCGCTTGACTCCGGCACGCCAAACACTTACTGCTCTAAGGCTCTGGAATTGCAAGCCCCCCTGATATTTAATGAAGTTTTCAGAATCCCTGTGCATTCAAGCATGGTGACGTTGAAGTCCCTTCAGTTATACGTGTGCTCAGTGAATCCGCAGCTGCAGGAAGAACTGCTGGTACGGCGCCCTCCTCACCCTCTCCCCCTCCCTCCCCTCCTTCCGGTGTCCTGATGTCAAGTGATCTCTGTAGCTGGGAGGACAGAAAGGGATGATAAGACCCCTTATCTTGTCAAGTGTTCTGTAATTTAAATATATTATCTCAGCTAATACTTGCAAAACTCCTGTGCAACGGCTTCTGCATTATCCCTGTCTTGCGTTGAGAAATTTGGTAGATAGAAGTATAGGATGGTCACTTAAATTTGAATTTCAAATAAACTATGGATGCCTTTTAGTGTAAGTATGTCCCACGTAATATCTGGGACGTACCTCTATTTTAAAAAAATCTGTTTATTTGAAATTGCAGTTCACCCAGATGCCCTCTGTTTTATCTGGCAGCCTTATAACTGGGCAGGTCAGCAGTCCGTCTTCACCCCGGCCAGCCAGTGCAGGGCCAGGGCTTGGAAGCCAGGGTGCTTTCTTCCCAAGGTTGGAATTTTCCCCTTGGTCCCACCCCTTCAGCGGCAGAATTAGAGATTGGAGAGTTCCACCAATCCTCTCTCTCTCTCTTTTTTTTTTTGGGGGGGGGGTGATTTATTTACTTATTTATATTATTTTACACCAGTCCTCTGTTTTTTCAAAAGTTCCTGCTAGAATCAGCGGCTCTTTGAGTGGCAGATCCTGAGCCTGACCCACCATTCCATGTCGTCCATTCTCTGCCCCTGTTCCCCTTCTAGCACTTTCTGATTGGGCTGAACAAGCAAGCGAGGAGCCACCCCCATTACGATCCTTTTGATGACTTTCATTTTACGGCAGTCCTTTGAGTAGCAATGACACATTGTATGGCCTTTCTGCTTAAGATTAAAGGGTGACTTTGATGCCCATTGGTTGTTAAGGTGTAGTCATTCAGGGCCTGTTCTGCTTTTTTTTTTTTTTTTTTTAAACACCACACAGGGCATTGCTCAGATTAACTTGCTGATTACGACGGTTCGAGCGAGATGCAGCTGCGCTGGTACTCGGTGCAGGTGTTCACCGGCCTGAGCCCCCGCGGCGGGAGGACGAGCGGCTGGGACACAGCGACTCCCGGGACCCTGTGGCCGCCACGTCTGGAAAGACAGTAGGTGGCCTGGCTTTGAGACGGGCTTTTCCTGGGGACATTGTTTCTAAGAAACGCGTGTAGACTTAGTCTTAGAGCACAGTGGCGACGAAGAAGCAGGGTTTCAAGGGAAGTAATAAAAACGGACTATAGTGATGTATGTGGCCATTCATGGTAATATTCTTTAATGCAACTTGTTCATGATCATGAGTGATGCATTGGTTGCTTTAAAATTTGAGTCCTCAGAGCCACGTGGAAAGGCCAAGTTACTGTCTTGCTGCCAGCCGGGGGTGAGCTGCTTCCCCGCTGGAGAGCAGCCGGGGACGGCCACCAGCCCCGGCGGCAGGGATGCTCCCCACGGGCTGTGCACGCGCCGCTTTCCGCTTTGCCACCCGCACGCTGCTGGCCTCGGCTGCCTCTTAGCAACGTCCCTTTGGTCCTGTAGGACGCGGTGACGGTGCTGCTGGCGAGAACCACGGCCCAGCTGCAGGCGGTGGAGAGAGAGCTGGCCGAGGAGCGGGTGAAGCTGGAGTACACGGAGGAGGAGGTCGTGGAGATGGAGCGCAGGGCGGAGCAGGCCGAGGCTGTGTCCGAGAGGTGAGCGCGGCCAGCAGCCCCTCGGGGGAGAGGCCGCCGGGGTGTTCGTCAGGCGCCCACGCTGCGTAGAATGTGTGCGGCGGGCTCTTCGGTACCTTTGCCCAGAAGTCGGGATTCTCACAGGGGATCGTATGCCAGTCTGCATGAGGGCAGTACATTGACCCCAGCTCTACGCATAGGCTTTTCACCTTTCCCTCTGTTCCCCGAATTTCTCTTAAAGGGGGGGACTGTTGAGGGACTCCCTCTGCCCAGATTGAATACAATAGGGCCCTTTAAGTTTTGTTTTTTTCTTTATTAACTGCTTTATTGGGATATAATCTCCCTACCATACAGTTCACCCATTAAGTGGACAATTCGGTGGTTTTAGTACAGGCACAGAGCTGTGCCCCCAACATCACACTCAAGTTGAGGGCGTTTTCATCGTGCGAAAGGAAACCCCATACCCATTACCAGTCCGCCCAGTCCTCCCAGCCCCTGGCAACTGCCATCTGCGTGCCATCTCCAGGGATTTGCCTGTCCTGGGCCTTTCTTGTAAATGGAATCATGCGATGCCCCTTTACGTCTTCCCCGGAGCAGCCCGTGGGTGAACGCTGGACTCGGGGCAGACGTGTCTGCAGTAGAGGAATAGCTCAGATGGGCAGGCACCGCGAGGGAATCGCTTCCCGGCGGGTCCTTTCCAGCAGCACTTTCGTGTTGCTTTATTTCCACGGTTTTCCATAAAGAGCATCATGTTTCCAAAGCTTGCTACTTCTTCCTAATAGCTTTCTCTGGATTTATTTTCGAGAGGAATTTATTTCCGAAAGGGAAAGTGCACGGCAGAGGGGGAAGGGTGTGTGTTCAGGGATGGGCAGGAGGCTGGGCGGGCTCGGGGAGAGGGGTTCCGGGATGCTGGCATCTTCAGCGGCTGCAATTGGGCGATACACACAGACAGACCCTCTTAATGAAAGGCCTTGTAGCTCTGTCTTCCCTACGAAACGGAACTGCCTTTCATTTTATAAGAAAAGCAACCGTCTTCAGTCACTGGAAGCAAATATTGGGTGTGTCTGCTGCTGTGCTCTGAGTGCAGCAGTAAAGTCAGTGCCCTGATGAACGTTTTGGGGGCTGTTGCCATGCCCGCCTTCAGGAGTTGGCAAGCCGACTCGGTGGACAGTGGCTGTAGCAGCTGCGCCCAGACCAGCCCCCCGCACCCAGAGCCCTGCTGCGTTGGTGTCAGCTCCATCCACGGACACACGTTTGCTGGCCAGGCAGACCCTTACGGCCCGGAGAAACTTCAGCCCCCACCTCTGAAGGTAAGAACAAAAGGACAAAGGGTTTCGCGGAGCCCCTGATGTTTTGCCTCACAGCACCAGGTGCTGCCCTGGAAGGAGGGCCTGTGTGCCCTACGCGAGGGAACTGAAGTGAGTGGCCTCAGATCTGTAAACAGCAGGTACCATGGAAACGCCTGTCTACTTTAATAATTATTTTTTTTTATTTTATCTTCTTTGCGGTACGCGGGCCTGTCACTGTTGTGGCCTCTCTCGTTGCGGAGCACAGGCTCCGGACGCGCAGGCTCAGCGGCCATGGCTCACGGGCACAGCCGCTCCGCGGCATGTGGGATCTTCCCGGACCGGGGCACGAACCCGTGTCCCCTGCATAGGCAGGCGGACTCTCAACCACTGCGCCACCAGGGAAGCCCCCTGTCTACTTTAAATTAAAAGGAAAGGACAACTAAACGGGGTGGATTTTTACTCCTTCAAGTGCCATCTTCAGGGCCGCGTGTGGCTCAGGGTGTTTTGTGCGTTCCTAACGTTTTGGACGCTTGTCGTTTTTCTCCGTTTCTGACATTAAGAGCAGTGAAGCATCCTTTTGCCCCTTCTGTTCACCCGATCCTAGTTGTGCCCATCAATGTATCTCCACTGGGGAAATTTTCAGGTTTGTGGTGACAAATGTCTAAGGAACGTAGTGGGGTTGGGAGACACTGTATCAGTGCTCGATTGCAACTTCGTTTCCCAACTGTTCAACTCATCAGAACGTCTACCACCACAGCCCCTGATCTCAGTCCAAAACACAGGTCCTGAGAGAAGTGAGAGCTGCCTGCTTGCAGCCTCCCGCACTGCAGCCCATGCAGTGCCTCGGGCGGAGAGATGTTCTGGGCGCGGCTGCCGGTCATGGCCATTATTCCTCTTTCTAAGAGTTTGACAAGCGTTGGCCCATGTCAGGGGCAGTAGCTGTGGGAGGCTAGCTTGGTGTGTCCTCCTCCCTCAACTTTTAATTTTGAAGCACTTCAGATCTCCAGAGAAGTTGCTAGAATAGTACAACACATACTCGTATCCCCTTCAGCTAGACTCCCCAGTTGTTAGTTCTTCACCACATTTGCATTATCTCTTTCCATGTGCATGTGGTAGCTGCCAGGCATTGCAGATGCAACAGCAAAGTAACAAATGGAAAGTCCTGCCCTGTGGGTAACAGACAGGGTAAACCAGTAAAATACAGCAGCATTTGAGATAGTCAAAGGGGCTACTGAAGAATGAGATGGTAGGGAAGCAGGGTTTGCATTTTTAGAAAGATTTACCATTTTAGAAAGGGTTACATTTAGAAATGTAAATTGGTATCTACAACATCAGGACTGTAAAATGGTGCAGCCGCTATAGAAAACAGTATGGAGTTTCCTCAAAAAATTAAAACTAGGGACTTCCCTGGTGGTGCAGTGGTTAAGAATCCACCTATCAATGCAGGGGACACGGGTTCAAGCCCTGGTCCGGGAAGATCCCACATGCCGCGGAGCAACTAAGCCCGTGAGCCACACGGCCCGTGCACCCATGCTCGGCAACAAAAACAAGCCACAGCGGTGAGAAGCCCGCACATCGCAACGAAGAGTAGCCCCTGCTCGCTGCAACTAGAGAAAGCCTGTGCGCAGCAGTACAGACCCAATGTAGCCAAAAATAAATAAATCTATTTAAAAAAATTAAAAATAGAATTACCATATGATCCAGCAATTCCACTTCTGGGTGTACATCCAAAAGAGCTGAAAGCAGGTCTCCAAGAGATACTCGCACATCCACGTTCATAGCAGCATTATTCACAGTAGCCAAGAGGTGGAAGCAGCCCATGTGTCCATTGACAGCTGAATGGGTAAGGAAAAAGTGGTATATATGTACTATGGAATATTAGCCTTGAAAAGGAAGGAAGTCACGTCACAGGCTACAACATGGATGAAGCTTGAAGACATTGTGCAAAGTGAAATAAGCCAGTCACAAAAGAGTGAATCCTATACGATTCCACTTATATGAGATTCCTAAAGTAATTAAATTCATAAAGATAGAAAGTAGAATGGTGGTTACCAGGGGCTAGAGATGGGGAAATGGGGCGTTGTTGAATGGGGACAGAGTTCAGTTGGGGAAGGTGAAAAAATTCTAGAGATCGCTTCCACAACAATGTAAGTATATTTAATACTACTGAACTGCACAATGAAAAATGGTTACAATGGTAAATTTTACTTATTTACTTATTGTTGGCTGCATTGGGTCTTAATTGCTGCATGCGGGCTTTCTTTAGTTGCGGAGAGCAGGGGCTCTCTGTTGTGATGTGCAGGCTTCTCATTGTGGTGGCTTCTCTTATTGTGGGACTGTGGGCTCTAGGCGCGCAGGCTTCAGTAGTTGTGGCGTGCAGGCTCAGTAGTTGTGGCGCACGGGCTTAGTTGCTCCGCGGCATGTGGAATCTTCCCAGACCAGGGCTCAAACCCGTGTCCCCTGCATTGGCGGGTGGGTTCTTAACCACTGCGCCACCAGGGAAGTCCATGATGGTTAATTTTATGTATTTTTTATAATAGAAATGAAAGGTCATAGAAGTCTCACTGAGAAGGCAGTTTTTGAGCAAAGTCCTTAAGGAAGGAGTCTGGGAGCCTTGTGTGGGGCTGGGTATGGGCATTCAGGTGCAGGGAGCTGCAAGTGCGGGTGGGGTCGGGGTAAGGAGGCATCAGAGCTGAGGACAGAGGGAGTCAAGGGGCCACATCATATAGGGCCTACTCAGGACTCTTGCTTTTTCTCTGAGAGCATTGGAAAACTGGTGGATAGTTTTGAACCCAGGGGTGATGTGATCTGACTCACTTTTTAAATTTTTTCCTAGAATAATTTATTGATATGAAATTCTCATAAAATGAACCCTTTCAAAGTGAACATTTCAGTGAGTTTGAATACATTTACAATGTTGTGCAACCACCCACTTCTCTCTGGTACCAAGACGTTTCTTTCACCCCAAAGTAAAACCCCATAACCATTAGCATTCACTCTCCCTTATCTCTCCCCGGCCCCTGGCAACCACCAATCTGCTTTGTTTCTATGGATTTGCCAATTCTGGTTGTTTTGTGTAAATGGAATCATCCAGGGTTTAAAAGATCAGACTCCAGGGGATCGTAGCCAAGATGACAGAGTAAGGAAGAGCTCATCTCCACCCACAGGTGTACCAAAAGCACGACTGCAGTTGACCCTTGAAAAACACAGGGGTTAAGGGTGCTGACCCACCTCACAGTTGAAAATCTGCATTTGGGAGGTTTTTTTTTTTTTTAGCACCTAAAGGAACTAGAAAAAGAAGAACAAATAAGATCCAAAGTTAGTAGAAGGAAAGAAAGAAAGATCAGAGCAGAAATTAATGAAAGAGACTAAAAAGAATAGAAAATATCAGTGAAACTAAGAAGTGGTTCTTTGAAAAGATAAACAAAATTGGTAAACCTTTAGACTCATCAAGAAAAAAAGAGAGCCTAGATAAATAAAATCAGAAATGAAAAAAAGAGGGGACTTCCCTGGTGGTCCAGTGGTTAAGACTCACAGACTGCATGGCATAGCAAAAAAAAAGAAAAAAAGGAAACGAAAAAAGAAGTTACAACTGACACCACAGAATACAAAGGATCATAAGAGACTACTATGAACAGTTGTATGCCAGTAAACTGGACAACCTAGAAGAAATGGATGAATTCCTAGAAACATACAATTTCCCAAAACTGAATCAGAAAGAAATAGAAAATATGAACAGACTGATTATTAGTAATTAAACTGAATCAGTAATTTAAAAAACTCCCAACAAACAAAAGTTCAGGATCAGATAGCTTCACAGGTGAATTCTACCAACATTTAAAGAAGAGTTAACACTCATTCTTCTCAAACTATTTCCAAAAATGGAAAAGGAAGGAGTGCTTCTGAACCCATTCTATGAGGCCATCATCACCCCGACCAAAACCAAAGACACCACAAAAAAATAAAGCTACAGGCCAATATCACTCACGAACATAGATGCAGAAATGCTGAACAGAATACTAGCAAACCATGCTCAAGTGGGATTTATCCCAGGGATGCAAGGATTGTTCAGTATCCACAAATCAATCTAAGAGATATACACCATGTTAGCAAATTGAAGAATAAAAATCAAGATCATGTCAGTAGATGCAGAAAAAGCTTTTGACAAAATTCAGCATCCATTTGATATGATAAAAGATCTCCAGAAAGTGGGTAGAGAGGGAACATAACTTGACCATATATGGCCATATGTGATAAGCTCACAGCTATCATCATATTCAATGGTGAAAAGCTGAAAGCATTTCCTCTAAGATCAGGAGCAAGGCCCACTCTCACCACTTTTATTCAACATAGTATTGGAAGCCCTAGCCACAGCAATCAGACAAGAGAAAGAAGTAAAAGGAATCCAAATTGGAAAGGAAGAAGTAAAACTGTCACTGTTTGCAGATGACATGATACTATACACAGAGAATCCTAAAGACGCGACCAAAAATCTACTAGACCTCATCAGTGAATTCAGTAAAGTGGCAACATTTAAAGTTAAGGGATATAAAATTAATATGCGGAAATCGTCTGCAGTTCTATACACTAACAATGAACTATCAGAAAGAGAAATTAAAAAAAAAAAATTCAGTTTACAGCTGCATCAAAAAGAATAAAATACCCAGGAAGAAATCTAACCAAGGAGGTAAAAGACCTGTACTCAGAAAAGTGTTAAGTCATTGATGACAGAAATTGAAGACAACACAAACAAATGGAAAAGATACACCATGCTCATGGATTGGGAGAATTAATGTTAAAAATGACCATACTACCCAAGCCAATCCACAGATTGAATGCAATACCTATCAAAATACCAAAGGCATTTTTCACAGAACTAGAAAAAATAATCCCAAAACTGTATGGAAACACAAAAGACCCCCGAATATCCAAAACAACCTTGAGGAAGAAGAATAGAGCTGGCGGTATCATGCTCCCTGATTTCAAACTGTACTACAAAGCTACAGTAATCAAAGCAGCATGCTACTGGCACACACACAAAAAAAGACACATGGGTCAATGGAACAGAGCGGAGAGGCCAGAAATAAACCCACACTTATATAATCAACTAATCTATGATGAAGGATGCAAGAAAACACAGAGGGGAAAAGACAGCCTCTTCAATAAATGGTGTTGGGAGAACTGGACAGCTACATACAAAAGAATCAAAGTGGACTACTTTCCCATTCAATTTAAAAATGTTTAAAGACTTAAATGTAAGATCTGAAACCATAAAACTCCTACAAGAAAGCATAGGTAGGTATGCTCTTGGACATCAATCTTAGCAATGTATTTTAGGATATCTCTCCTCAGGCAAGGGAAACAAACAAACAAAAAACAAATGAGACTTTATCAAATTAAAACGCTATTGCACAGTGAAGGAAACTATCAATAAAACAGAAATGCAGCCTGCTGAATGGGAGAAGATAGTTGCCAACGTTATATCCGACGAGGGGTTAATATCCAAACTATACAGAAAACTCAGACAACTCAACATCAAAAAACAACCAACCTGATTAAAAACTAGGCAGAGGACTTGAATAGACATTTTTCCAAAGAAGACATTCAGATGGCCAACAGACACATGAAAATATGCTCAGTGTCACTAATCATTAGGGAAATGCAAATCAGAACCACAATGAGGTATCACCTCATACTTGTTAGAATGGCTATCATCAAAAAGACAACAAATAACAAACATTGGAGAGGATGTAGAGAAAAGGGAACCCTTGTGCACTGTTGGTGGGAATGTAAATTGGTGTCACCACTGTGGAAAACAGTAAGCAGGTTCTTCAAAAAGTTAAAAGTTGAACTGCCACACCATCTTGCAGTTCCACTTCTGGGTATTTTTCTGAAGAAAGCAGAAACGCTAGTTAGAAAAGATATATGAACCCCTATACTTATTACAGCATTATTTACAATAGCCAAGATGTGGAAACAACCTAAGTGTCCATTGTCAATAGATGAATGGGTAAAGAAGATGGGGTATATATGTGTATATATGTATACATACAGACACACATACATACACATACACATGTATATACATAATATGCAGTGAAATACTGTCCATAAAGAAGAAGGAAGTCTTGCCATTTACAGTAGCACAGATGGACCTAGAGGGTGTTATGCTAAATAAGTTGGAGAAAGAGAAATACTGCATGATTTCGCTTATATGTAGAATTAAAAACAAAACAAAACAAATGAACAACCATAACAAAACAGAAACAGACTCATAGCTACAGAGAACAAACTGGTGGTTGCCAGGGGGTTGAGGGGGTGGGGATGAGGGAAATAAGTGATGGAGATTAAGAGGTACAAACTTCCAGTTATAAAATAAGTAAGTCACGGGGATGTCCTGTACAGCATAGGGTATAAGGTCAATAATATTGTGTAAACTCTGTATGGTGACAGTCGGTAACTAGAGTTATCATGGTGATCGTTTTGTAATGTATTAAAATATGTAATCAGTATGTTGAACACCTGAAGCTAATACAACATAGTAAGTCAATTATGCTTCAGTAAAAATTAATGAATGAATGGCTCATACAGCATGTGGCCTCTTGTGACTGGCCTTTCACTCAGCCTAATGTCTTCAAGGTACATCAGACTGTAGTATCTACCAGCACTTCCCTCCTCATCGCTTGCATGAGTATGCCACGTTTTGTTTAGCTTCTCATCCGCCCGTGGATGTTTGGACTACTTCCACCTTTTGGCTGTTTGAGTAAGGCTGCTATGAACATTTGTGTGCAAGTATTTGTTTGAACACCTGTTTTCAGGTCTTTTTGGTATACACCTAGGAGTGGAATTGCTGGGTCTGACTTCAGTTTTTACCAGGATGTCCCTGGTGCTGTGTTGAGAAGGGTTTGAAGGGAGGAGGGAGGCGTGGAATCCAGGAGACGGGTGAGAAGCCTCCTGCGCTAATCAGGCTCAAGACGATGGTGACCCCGATGGAGGGTTGGTGATAGGAGGTCAAAACGTGCTTAATCTCGAACACAGAGCCAGCAGAATTTAATCTTGGACCAGATATAGGGTGTATGAAAGAGAGCTGGGTCCAGAATGACACGAACCCTTTTTTTGCTGGAACAAATGGGAAAGTAGAGATCCTTGGCAGAGGGAATATCAGAAATTCCATTTTGGACGTGTTAAGTGTGAAATGCCAGTTAGAGCTCCAGTGGCAATGGCAAGGTTGTTTGGTGACTCCACTAATTTAATGCTTGTGTTCTAGAAAGAGTCGTGGTAAACAATAAATTACTATCTAGGTTGATAAGGAAACCAACACAGAAGATCTCTTCCCGGAAGAGGTGGCGAGTCTGCCGAAGGAGAGGCCTGGCCGCAGGGCCCGCGGCTCGCCCTTCACGCGGAGCAGCACCATTGTCCGTTCCCAGACTTTCTCGCCCGGAGCGCGAAGCCAGTACGTTTGCAGAGTAAGTCGGGAGTCCTTTGCCACCTGCCTGGAAGGATTCTTCATCGGTCGCGGGCGGGGCTGGGCAGCAGAGGGTTGGAGCTCCCGGCACATCCTCACCTGCACGCAGGGTTGAGAACTCTGAGACAGGTGGAGGGGGAGACCCCACCTGCTGTGGTCCGTGGAGACAGGACAGCAGGTTGGAGGTTGGCCGGCCGTGGCCGTGTGACAGTGACGGCACAGACTAGCAGAGACGAGGCGCTGTTGAGGATAAGTGCTCACGACGCAGCAGACTGGGGCGCCGTTTGGCTCGAGGAGAGCTTTGACCCTCCCGCTCCTCTGACGGGGCTCGTTGGAGAAAGCATCTTCCCTTGAAAGGGCTACCAAGGGGCCGCTGCATTAGGGCAAAGCCAGAGTTTGATCATATGAGAGAGGCAGACCCTCAGGCCTACGTGGGAGACACTGAGGGGTCCCCAGGCCCACCCTCAGGCTCAGAAATTGGCTAGGACTCACGGAACTCAGAAAAGCCGTCGTATCCACGATGATGGTGCGCCGCAGGAAGGGGTGCAGACCGACGCGCAGAGGGAAGAGGCGTCGGGCAGCGCTCCGGAGAGACGTGGCGGAGCTTCCAACCCTTCTCCCGCAGCGGAGTTGTGCGGCAGCTCTCACCTCTCAGAGCAGTGGCAGCGTGCCCGGAGCACAGCCGACCAGGGACGCTCACCCGAGGCTTGGTGCCCAGGGGTTTTGTAGGGGTGGTCACGGGGCACTGCTGGTGGCCGGGGTGGCTGACCTTCGTCTGCAGCCCCTCCAGGGTCAATCTGGTGGCCCAGGGCCCCCCTCACATTGTCAGCAGAGACTGTGCGGCCAGGCCAAGGTCCCCAGGTAAACAGAGACACTTAGAACGTTCTAGGGACTTACAGGTCACTGCCCAGGAGCTGAGCAGGGAGCCCACCTTTCTTGGGCAGGGAATCCTTTACTCACAGGAGGGAGCAACAGGGGCTGGGGCCCGGGTGGCCACGTTTGCGAGGCCTGCAGCTCCTCTCCCCACGCAGTGAGGTGTCCCGGTCGCGCTGCCCCGGGCAGCCCAGGGTCAGGCGGGGCACTCCCGCCCCATCAGGCTGCAGCCCTGTGGGGCCTGATGCTTCATCACGCGGCTGGAGGTGCCTGATCGAAGGCCATCCTTCCTTATCCTAGACTCTTGCCGAACCCCTGTGGAGCAGCCTCCCGCCTGCTTGCTGAGGAGGATGGGGTGGTGAAGGAGGAAGCCCTTCACCGCCCCAGAGACAGGCCTCCAGCCCCTGCACTGTGCTTTGCGCCCTGCACAAAGGCACGCACTGACCGGCGATGCTTCTAGAGGCCTCTGTTTTTATATATGTTTGTGATGACTGGGAGGCACGTAAGTGCAGTGCTGCAACATTTCCTGCTATCTGGGGTTCACTGGCATGGAAAGTAAGGCCGTGAAGGCCAGGACTTTGCTTTCACACAGATATATGTTGATCCTGAAATGAAAACCTGCCGCCAAATGAAATACGTAACGTCTCGGCTCCCGTGAAGTCGGCATTATTTATTTTTCTTTTTAAAGACAGGCCTTTTCCCTTGACGGGCAGGGTGGGTGTTAGTGGTGTGGCCTTGTCCTCCTGCCGGGAACGAGGCTCTTATCTGGAACGCCACTCTTCCCAGCTCTTGCCAAAGCTAGAAACACAGCAAATGAGAATGACTGATAAAAAGTGAAAAGCGCTGAGGAGAGTGCGGGTTTTCATGAGCGTCACACCGTACCAAGTGGCAGTTGGCATTGATAGGACCGAAATTGTGTTGCTCGATTAGCTGGAAAACCTCAGCTGGTTCGGTTGATGGACCTGAAGCAGGGGTGGGGCTGGGGGTTCGTCTGCTTATTTGGTTTGTCTTTGTTTGGCCTGAAACTCTTGTGTGGGGTTTTCTTGTAAGCGAAACCCAAAGTCTTGGTAAAAGCTCTAAACGTCATAACTGTTTGAGCACCTGCACGAAACAAAATAATCCAGTTCAGAGTACACAGAGAATGAATGTTGAATTCTTGAGGAAATGTTTCTGAACCTCAGTCTTTTTGGTGTAGCTTTATCGTAGTGACAGCGACAGTTCAACGCTGCCCCGGAAGTCCCCCTTTGTCCGAAACACTTTGGAAAGACGAACCCTTCGCTATAAGCAGGTATGTGCCACGTAGACTAATCTGCCGTCTGTATGTACGCTGGGAGTTACTTCTACAAACCCGAAGGGGTAATATTTTAGGTAAGATTAATTGAAAGGTAATATGTTTATTTCCTTGTTTACTTAGATATAATTTTTAGAAGTGTATATAATGTCAATATGTTACCAATATTTGTTAATTTCCTAAGATAATACATGATCTAAGATAATCTAAGATAATACATGATCTTTACATTTTAAAATATAATAAATTAATAAACAGCCATTCTGTATAAGAGATTCTTCTTTCTTTTTGACAAGGGAGTATATACAGTTTAGAAAATTTGAGTCTTTCAACTTGGAGCATTCTCCTACTTAGGACGTTCTACAGTTTTCCTTTATATACACCGAATTTTTTCTCCACGTCACGCCAGTTTACACACTTCTGCTACTTTTAATTTGTAAGGTAGTGCCCGGGCAAGAATTCTTTGAAAGAAAAAAAAATTCCCAGATCTCCTTGTGGTGGTTGTATTTAGAGTAGCCGCTGACTGAGAATGATAAGAAAATACATAACTCAGCAACAAAAGTATTTCTCAGCAGCCATGCTGTTGGCATTTTGGCCTAGGTCTGTCTTTGTTGGGGGCTGTCCTGTGCACTGTGGGCCGTTGAGCTGCATCCCTGGCCTTGACCCACTAGTTGCCAGTATCACCCCCTCCCCCAGTTGTGACGACCAAAAATGTCCCCGGAGGGCCCAAGTCACCCGTGGTTGGGAACCAGTGAGCTCTACTATGAATTCAGGAGAGCTTTTAAATGAGTTTGTGTATATTAAGTCACTTACATTTGCATTTAACTTCTGTATATGTGCAAAATAGTGTTATGGGTGTGTAAAACGCATACAGTTATTCAGTCCTCCCAACAACGCTGATAGGCTCGTGGAGTTGTGATTTTGTTGCGCTAACTGCCTTCCCCAGCGTTGTTAGCCGTGGCGTGGGAAGTACTGCTCTCAGCTCCGTGTACAAAATTCTATTCTCGTCTTAGAGCTTTCTTGAAAACAGGAGACTTGCTTACTTCAGGCGTGTGTGGGGATGAGCGTTTTTTGTTGTTGTTGTTGTTGATGTTCGGCCTCGCTGCGCGGCTTGCAGTTGTAGTTTCTCCGACCAGGGATTGAACTTGCAGCCCAGCATTGGAAGCGGGGAGTCCTAACCATTGGACTACCAGGGAATTCCCTGGGGAGGAACGTTTTTGACAGCTTGTGTGTTTAACCAGAAAGCCCTCAACGTGGTTTATAACGTGCTTTTTTCCCGTTATACAGTAGGCCGTTAAGATTTTGCCATGTCGGCATATTTTTCATCTTTTTACAATAGCTGCGTTTTCTGCGGGCCTTATAATGTATTTGATCACTTTTCTCTTGTCAGGTATTTAGGAATTTTTCTGTCATAAAGCTTTTGCACATCATCAGCTGTGCCTTTCAGATGCAAGTCAAATGAAATTTCAGAACCAAAGAAAACACAACATTTTGTGGCTCTTGCTTATATTGTCAAGTAGCACTTGAGAAAGATGACGCCCTCCTGCCCCGTGTGAGAGGGTCTGTTTCTCTGCGCTTTAGCCAAAGCCTAGGTCGTCATTACAGCGGACAGCTTGCTGTCACTGGCTCGTTACCGGAGTGGAGGTTTGAACCCGTGTCGCCCACATCCGTGTTGTGTTGGCGTCGGGCCACGCTGCGGGTGTCTCCCTCCAGTGGGGTCGGTCACTCGGGGAAGAAGCTGCAGGCAGGGCGCGGGCGGGGTGGGCGCGCTCACGGCCGCCGTCTCGCAGCCCTGCAGGTCCTCCCTGGCGGCGCTGGCGGCGCGCACGTCCCTGGACCTGGAGCTGGACCTCCAGGCGTCGCGGACGCGGCAGCGGCAGCTGAACGAGGAGCTGTGCGCCCTGCGCGAGCTGCGCCAGCGCCTGGAGGACGCCCAGCTCCGCGGCCACGCCGAGCCCCCGGCCTGGCTGCTGCGCGACGAGCGCTTCCGGAGCCTGCTGCGGGAGGCCGAGAGGCAGGTGAGGCCCCGGCCCGCCAACGGGGGGAGGGGGCAGGCGGGCGGGCTTTTCTCGCCTCCCGGTGCCCGGAGCTGGCAGGGGGCTTCCATCGGTCTTCCTTAAAACTGGAAGCAAACCCGTCTGGTTCACCCCGCGTTGCTGTTCCAGACGAGACAGACCAAACTTGACTTCCATCAAGAACAGGCAGCTGAGAAGATGCTGAAGAAGGCCTCCAAAGGGGTGTGCCAGCTGCGCGGGCAGAACCTCAAAGAGCCCATCCAGGTGCAGGCGTTCAGGTGGGGAGAAGCCCAGGCCTCACTCTCCCGCTTGCTTTTTCCTGTCATACCTTTGTCATTATGAAGAGTAAAGTAAGTATTGAGAAGGACCCACAGGAAGTCGAGGACAAAGCAGGAATCTCCCCTGCTGTTAGCATTGTGCGGAGTTGCTTCCGATCTTGTTTTCTAAACACTGTTTTTTCATGCTGCTTGTAATCACAGTGTGGGTTCGAGTTTGCATTTAGCTCTTTTTAAATTAAAATACCCCATGTTGCCACATCATCTGTTATCTTTTTTGGCTGTAATGTCTCATCTAACAGATATAATTTACCTATTTTATACCCTGCTTCTTTCCAAATGTTTGCTCCTGTAAACAGCACAGTGATCTACATATAGATACATATGTGTATCACCTTTGCCTTTTAGTTAACTTTTTTTTTATTTAGTTAACTTTGATTGAAGCATAATAGACATACAGGAAAGCATGCATATCGTCCTATATATGAAATATTTCAGTGAATTGTCATAAACCCTACATGGCAAGAATCAAATGTTATCAGCACCCCCAGATTTCCCACACCAGAATAACCACCATCTTGAATTTGAATAGTGTAGATTAGCTTTCCCTGTTTTTATCTTTATATGAGGAAAATCACCCAGTCAATCTATTTTCTTTTGTGTCTGGCTTTTCAAAAATTGAGGTGAAATTCACGAAGCATAAGATTAACCATTTTAAAGTGAACAATTCCATGGCATTTAGTACAGTCACAATCTGTATTCAGTTCCAGAACATTTCCGTCACCCCAAAAGGAAACTCTGTACCCCCGGTAAGCAGTCACTCCCCATGCCAACCTCTCGTCAGCTCTTGGCGGCCACCACTCTCCTTTCCGTCTCTATGGGTTTGCCTTTTCTGGACCTTTCATATAAGAGGAGTCATACAGTATGTGGTCTTTTGTGTTTGGCTTCTTTCACTTAGGATAGTATTTTTAAGGTTCATCAATGTTGTAGCATGAATCAGTGCAGTGTTCCTTTTTAGGGCTAAATAATGTGTGCCTGACGTCTAGCCTTAATTTTTTTATACCTTGAATTTTTACCTCCCCATCATAAAAGAGTATAAAACACTATAGCTATCTTCCTTCAACTATGATTTAGAACTCCTTGTATAGTTTTTCATTTATTCATAAAGAAAATATTTGCTGAGCATCTGCGTATACCAGGCACTGTTCTAGGCACTGGAGACAAACCCTTGCCCTCATGGGGCTTTGTAACTTCTATTAAAATTTAGAGAGGGGGCCGGGGCAAGAAACTTTAGAGGGTTTGTATACAGATGTGCCCCTGGGGATTGAAATTCAGTGTGTTCTCTGAGTCAGAAAAGCTGTCATTGATGGCAGAGCCTCTTGCCACCTTTCACTGCATTTCTATCAGCCTCTAACCTGTAATTCTTTCCAATCGCAGGGAGAAGATAGCATTTTTTACAAGACCAAGGATTAACGTACCTCCTCTGCCCGCCGACGATGTTTGATGTAGTGCTTTGTACACATAAAGTATTTATCTGCCTGTTTTATTTTCATGAAGTTCTTAGACTAGCTAAATTTGTCTTTAAAGTATTTGTGCAAAGCTATTAATATACACATTTTGTAAAAAATAAAAACAAAACACATATATCTATACATATATATTTTATAATAGTGACGGCAACAGGGCTTGGTTTTTCCTTGTTGTGAAATTGACATCTCTGAAGACAGGTTATTTTATAAGAGATCAATTATCATGTTAAGAGTGTACAGTTTTTACGCTGTTTTATTTGACTTAAAGGCTGGAAGACAGAAACGAAGTGAGTTCAGGCAAATTCACTGTATTGTAATTTATTTATAGTACTTTTTTTTCCTTGAAGGAAAATACTGACTTTAAGATGTATTTTAAGACTGAAATTTTGTTCTTCAGTATTTGCCATGCGGTAGAATGGAACTTTGGGGCCGGTTTTGTGTCTGACATCCGAAATGCAAACACTATGTGCTGAACTCGTCACTCGTCCCGTTTCTCCTCTGTGCATTTATCATGTATATTGTACACTTTTGCACCCTTTGTGTTCTGTTACGATGCCACCTTAGGGGCTCAGTCCTGAGTCAGTGCGGCGTGTGCGTTGCGGAGCTTGGTCTCCCGCGCGGGCTGGGCACCCATAGCCCCTGGTTTCCGTGCACCTTTCCGTGCCCACCCCGGGTCTGAGGCTGGTGGTCACGGAGCCCCCGGCAGCCATACAGCCCACCCTCACCCGGCCTCGGCAGCCCCGCCTGCCTTTCCAGTCTGCCCCATCTGATCCTGACCGACAAGGAGGGCGGTGGTGGAGCTTCTGCTCTGCTGCTCTTGCCCTGCAGGAAAGTGAAAAGAGAAGAAGGAAGGTGTGTTTTCACTGAGTCACTGGATCCGCTGATGGATAGAGCAGTCACGACATGGACACGATAACCTTGAAGGCGCTTTCTTGAGGAAGCCAGCTTCCGTGGGAACTACAGCTACCAGGCGAGTCACTCACAGGAGAGCATGTGCTTTCGATCGGAGGGCCCCCGCCCCATACTGGAGTCGTCCCAATATTTCTTAAGAAATCTTAGAACTAGCTCATGAGGAAAAAATTCTTTACGTAATAAAACTATACCATCCTTTAAAAATGCCAGGTGGTATAGTTTGCCTAATACGTATTTATTATATATGAAATGCACTCTCCTTCATGAGGCCTCGGAAAAGTAAACGAGGTGAGTCACACAAAATGTAAAAGAAAACGGAACCCTCCTCCTGGGTCTTTGTGCCCCTCCCTTGAAAGTGCCCCTCCCCCCTTAATCAGCAGCATCTCTCTTCTCATTCGTCTGTAAGCACTCCCTTGTATAACCCACCTTCCTTTTCACATTTATTAAAAATGCATTTTGTAAAAGCATTTCATTGATATGTGACCTATCACGGACAGTGAAGTTGTCTGTGGTGGTAAGGCTGAAAACTGTGTGCTTTTTCACACTTGTCACTTCTTGCTATGTATTTCTGCCTCTAGTCCCGGTTTTTTTTCTTTTGCTAATTTCTCTGCATATATACCCACAACAGAGGTAGAGACACAAAACACACGAGTGCTTGCCAGAAGTGGCCCCCCAGGAGACAGCGTTGCTGCACGGGTCAGGTTGGTGGCAGGCCCTCTCTGTCCCCAGCTGTTGAAACTTCAGATTGATGGGTTGGCTGCCGCTGGACTCGGGGGTGTGTGGAGAGCAAGTCATATGCGTCTGAGGTACATGGCTCCCCAGACGTGGGAGAGCCCCGGCCGCGTTGCCGGGCCTGTGTGTAGGCACTGCCAGTTGAAGCTCTAAGTGGGTGGAAAGGTTGAGGTAGCTTTCCTGCTGACCCCTACAAAGTAGCAACGTGGGGAAACCCACTGTGCCAATACAGAAGGCCCGCAAGGGTTTTCAAATGTCACTGCCCACTAGACACAGGTTTCTGTTTGGAATGCTTCCCCATCCCAGAGTTAAAAAAAAAAAAAAAAAAAGGAAATCCCTCCTTTGCCCACCAGAAACAAATGCAGCCCCAGCTTTGGTGTCAGTTCAAGGAGCGCTGTGTTTTGCGCCTTTCCCCTGTGCTTCTCCGCCTCCCCCCTGTCTGCTTTTGCACCTGAATGGGACCATAGTCAGAAAGGAAGGAAAGCCAGGCTGATGAAGGACGGGGAGGTGACGGGTCCGTGCTACTCGCAGGCTGTGCTGGAAGTGGCACGTGGACAGCGACAGAGGCCAGGCCAGCAGGCAGGGCACGAGGCACCCTAACTGGCTTCTCTTTCGTGATCGATTGTGCAGCTTCCGACTAGTCAAGACTGCCACCCCCTGGAAAATATCCCACATGTCCAAAAAGTGAAGTCCTGTCGTCTTAAGGGGTATTTTCTTATGTTTAAGTTTGCCCATAATCGTGCCTTGGACAATCCGAAGTCTGCCACCAGGGTCCTTTAGAAAACAGTGTGATGAGTAAAAGGGAATTCGGTCTTCACTTCATCTGGTCACGTAATTGTCACCACCGAAATAAGTAACCTTCTGTTGTGGGAATAAGTTATAATCAGTATTCATCTCTATTTTTGTCACTGTTCTAATTGTGTCATTTGTATTGTTTGAAAGTATTTCTTCTACAAAATTAAACTAACCTGCCTTAAGAACAGAATGGAAATGTGTGATTTTTAAAAAAAATGTAATTAGAGACTTAAATATATTAAAATGTATATAATTTTTTTCAACATAAAAATAGAGGTATGGGGGCTTCCCTGGGTGGCGCAGTGGTTGGGAGTCCGCCTGCCGATGCAGGGGACGCGGGTTCGTGCCCCGGTCCGGGAGGATCCCACATGCTGCGGAGCGGCTGGGCCCGTGAGCCATGGCCGCTAGGCCTGCGCGTCCGGAGCCTGTGCTCCGCAACGGGAGAGGCCACAGCAGTGAGAGGCCCGCGTACCGAAAAAAAAAAAAGAACCCTGTGCCGGTTAACCGTCACCCGCATTTCTCCGCCTCCCCCCCCCCCCCACCCCCGGTAACTGCCAATCTTTCTCTCTCTGTGGATTTGCCTATCGTGGACGTTTCCTGGAAATAGAATCACATGCTATGTGTGCTGGCTTTGTTCACTCAGCATCATGTCTTCTGGGCTCGTCCACATTGTAGCCTGTGTCAGGACTTCACTCCTTTCTATTGCTGAGTAATATTCCTTTGTGTAGATAGACCACGTTGTGTTTGTTTGTTCGGCAGTTCGTGGCCATTTGGGTTGTTTCCACTTTTTGGCTGATAGGGATAATGTTGCTGTGTACATTTGTGTACAAGTTTTTGTGTGGACATAGGTCTTTATTTCTCTTGGGTCTATACATAAAAGTAGAATTTCTAGATCATATGGTAATTCTATGTTTAACCATTTGAAGAACTGCCAGACTATTTCCAAAGCCGCTGCCCATTTTATATTCCTACCGGCAGTGTACAAGGGCTTCAGTTTCTCCACTTCCTGGCCAACATTTGTCATTTTGATCATTGTCATCTTCATAGGTGCACAGTGCCATCTCAGCGCAGTTGTGTCGGTTTTTAATTCACAGGATCCACGCCCCCTACCACACACACACCTTTTAATTTGTGTGTTTTCTGATCTCCCACAGCCTGGACTTGGCTCATTGTATCCCTGGGTGTAGTTTAACATGTTCCTCTGAACTTTATTTCCTAAAAATAAATGCTGAAAAAAAGCTGTTGTTGAACCTAAAAGCTTGATCAGATTCCAGTTCGTTTTATTCCTTTCTTTTTTGGGGGCTGGGATGGGTGGCAAGACATACCTTCATCCATCAGGTGACCTTACAATGTTTCTTTTTATAGGGTTTGCAACTATTGATAATCAATACATAGATCCATTAATTCACTAAGGGTTGAAAAATGATGATATTCTCTCAATTTTTAAAACATTATTATTTACTTTGAAATGCCTTTATAAGAGAAACTTACTAGTCTATTTGGTTATCCAGTGGTACAGTTTGTATGGGAAAAACAAGATAAATGCTTGATTTTTTTCTTTATTGACCAGTTTTGAAATAATTGTTTCCCCAGCACTGTTACAGTGGTGACCAATTTTTTTGGTTTTTGAAATTTTTTTTTTTGTATCGTTATTATTAACACAAATTTAAATATGTTTGGTGTGCTTTAATCCATTGGAGTTGTTATCCTTATTAACGCTCACATTCCCTCCTCTGTAGCTGGGGCAACCTCTACTGGTTGACTGCTGGGTCCTTTTTATATGTCCCCAGGAGTCTGAGATGGCTTCCTTGCTACTGAACGGAGCGGGACCCTACAGAGCCTTCCCGGGGACAGACGCTTGCCCAGGCCCCGTGTCCGCTGCCCACCTCGTGTATGTAGAAAAGCTTTAGCATCCTAGACCTTCCCTGAGTTCCAAAAAGAAAAATTTAATAAGAGAAGAAAAAAAAAACCAGAAACAAAAGAAAATATTCAAGTAAGACTAATAACAGTTTAGCCATAAAACAAGGTCAAGGGCCTTTGGTTCTTCTCAGGGGCTATAGATAATACCCTGGGCCGTACCCTTCAGTTGTCTGCAGGCACTAAAACCTCCACCAGGTGGAAGAAGTTAATTGCGTGCTGGTCACCATAGACCCCAGACCAGTTGGAACCAGAAGGTTGATGATCAAGATTCCTGATTTTTTAAATCACCCTGTTACCTCACCATCAACCAATGAGAGATCGTGCACGAGCTAGCTGATCACACACCCTGTCACCCTCTCCCTCACACTGTCTTTAAAAAACCCTTCCCTGAAAGCCACTGGGGAGTTCGGATCTTTTGAGCTAAGCCGCCAGTTCTTCCTTGGCCTTGAACAAACGCTGCGCTTTCCTTCACCACAAGCCAGTGTCAGTACATTGGTTTCGCTGCTCCATGGCGAGGGGACCAAGTTTGGTTCGGTAACACTACCCCTGCTTGACCAGATGTTTGTGACCTTGAAATGGTCATTTCTCCAGGGAGACTTGGTTTCTTGGTGCCAGGAGTACTCGTTACTGCTGAGTTAGTCATTGTTTTTAGATTTATTGTCTGTCTCTGTTAAGTAGACTGACAATATTTTCTCGTCACGCATCTCAATTTTTGCTTTGAAACAAGTGATCAGACACTGCCACCTCATTTTGGAGCAAGATTTGCAGGCCCTTGGGTACATCCAAAGGCAGAGGCTGCACGTCTTTTGGTTTGAAACACCGTGTCTGGGACCTATGGCGAGAGGCACGCAGCCTTTTAGAATCTATGGTTTTCCGTCCTTCCCACCAACAGACACTCTGGCCAGATTGCTTTTCCTACTCTGCAGTTACAGACAGAATCCCCTGGGTAATAAACACAAATTGTTTATGGCAATGGAATTAGTTTAAAAGAAATGCTTCGCAGACCTGCCCAATAGAACTATCTGCAATGATGGAATTGTTTTATATCTGCACTAAAATATAGTAGCCACTAGCCACATGTGGCGATCAGGCACTTGACATGTGGCTAGTGTGACTAAGGAACTGAAATTTATTTTAAAAATATTTTTTAATTAAAAAAATATTTATTTATTTATTTAGGGCTGTGCCAGGTCTTAGTTGTGGCGTGCATGTAGGACCCAGCTCCTCGACCAGGGATTTAACCTGGGCTCCCCGCATTGGGAGTGCGGAGTCTTACCCCCCTGGACCATCAGGGAAGTCCCTGAATTTTAAATTTTATTAATTTAAATTAATTTAAACTTGAATAGCAGCTTGTGGCTAGTGGCTACCATATTGAACCAGTGCAATTTTACCCTGTATTACTGTGTAAGGGGAATAATTATGTCCAACTGGCCAGGGGGTTACATGCCCTGCTTGTCCCTGTGGGTGGGTTTATGTGAGTTGACAATGGTGTGCAAATGAAACTGGGCCACATGAGGCTTTATATATAGGTGTGGTGTGTGTTAGATTGTGAGTCTTTATAACTTTTTCCACTTGGCTCAAATATGCTAGGTATTTTGATAAGTATATATAGGGGTACATATTTTTCCTTGCGTCTCAGGCTGCAGTAAGGCTCTGCAAAGCACTGCTTACTCTTTCCAGAGCCCTCACTTAAGCTCAAAACGCCCCCAGGTGGTGGATCCTTTTACTACCTCTACTGCTCCCCACTTTCTAGAAGGGAAAATCGAGGCTTGCAGAAGCTTGACAAATAGCGCAGACAATAATACTGTAATGTGGTTGTTATGTAATACTTCAAGATGGTGTCTGAGAACATTTGAAGACATTGTTGGTTCTGGTGTAACACTGTATCCCAGAGACAGTTTTTTTTTTTAATTTTGTTTTGTTTTTTACCATGTAGTGTGCTTCCATGTCTACGAAAACTTCCTTCCCTCTCTGTGTCCCAGTCACTGGGTTCCGCTCCCCAGAGATAACCACCCTTTGCAGCTTCCTGTGCATCAATTCTGAAACAGTCTATGAAGATACAGGCAATCATACTTCCCACGTGCCAGCAGTACCACATTTAAGGGATTATAATGAAGCAGAGCTTCCAGCATGTTATACAATGGTGAACTCTTTAAAATGACTGGGAAGGTCCTGCCCTGGAGGTCCAGTGGTTAAGACTCCGCGCTTCCACTGCAGGGGGCCTGGGTTTGATCCCTGGTCGGCCGGGGGATTAAGATCCCTCATGCTGTGGGACTCGGCCAAAAAAAAAGGCAAAAAAAAAAGCCTGGAAATGGAAGATTTGGGTGAATCAAATTATACTGTATAAGCAGGGTTTCTCTGCTTCGGCACTAGTGATATTCTGGGCTGGAAACTTCTCTGTTGCAAGGCTGTCCTGGGCACTGTAGGTTGGTGAGCAGCACCCTGGGCCTTCACCCACCAGATGCCAGGGGCCCCCCGCCCCGAGGTGTGGCAGCCAAAACTGTCCCTAGACAGTGTCCCATGTACCAGCAGCAGATAAGAGGAAAAAAATGTAAAAGATTCAAAGGGATTAACAAGTAGAAGTCTGTGAAGAAAACAGAAGGCGCCAGTATGGAGAAATTAAAGCTCAAAGGTTATTACATAAGTGTTTGAAGAATCTTTTCAGGAAGGATCTTAACGGCTATCTTTCAGTCTTCGCAGATAGCAGAATAAGAAGTGAATTTAAATGGAAGAGAAATTAAGGCTGGACCTACGGACGATGAAACGGTAACATCAGTTCTGAGCTGCCATCTTCCTTCCTGAAGATTTTTATGAGCAGAATAACCTAGGATGATTAGGAATTGTTCTCTCCGGGCTTTGCGGTTAAGATTTGAGAATCTTCAAGGAATGAAATCTGCGTTAAAAAGTAGCAAAATGTGCATAATCCATGATCATGTCTCCTACAGTGCTTTAAAAAAAAAAAGCAATAGCTGTTTCTTGTTACAGAAGCAAATGCATGTTAATCGTAGAAAAATTAGAAAATGCAGCTAAGCTAAAAAGAAGAAAAATGAGAAATACCCTTAATCTCACTATTGAGTGAAATACTAAGGTCGATACTTTAGTAAATTTGCTTCCCAGTTGTTTTCTCTGTTCAAAAGGTATATGCTTGCGAAGATATAATATATTAAACTGTAGGGGAAACTCCTCCCTTCTTCCCTTCTAGGTTTCTTGACTGGTCTAATAATTAAATTGACATAAAATGGACGAACAGGAGAGAAACAAATTTAATTTCCTACGGTAGGGGAGCCATAGAATTCTGAGACTCCAAGAAGTCACCAAAGCAGGCAGCTTTTATACCTTCTAGACAAGGAAACATAAGTTTGTGAAAAATTGGAGAAACAAAGGGGTTTGGGCTTGGGCTAGCAAACTAGTGCAAGTAACAAGGTTTGTTTATACAGCCTTCCAGGTGGTGAATTCCCTGTCTCCGCAATAAGGATGCCTTTTATCCACCTGGTGGGGGGCAGGGTACCTTCACATGCCTTTGGGGGACCAAGGAAGGTCAGAGTGTCTTTTATTGCAACAGGCTGTTTCTTAAGTAACTTTAATTCAAAATAATCAGTATGCCAAGTGGCCTATTTTGGGGGTGGCATCTTCTGCTTCCCTTCAACACCTACATACATTCGTCAGATCATTCAGCACATAATGCTTTGCAGCTTGC